>NC_080186.1:88583257-88886287 GCF_030028045.1 Hippopotamus amphibius kiboko | reverse complement strand
AGCCTCCTACTTCATGGAGAAAAGAGTATCACCACTTGTAACTTCCAGCTTGAGGACAACTTCACCCACACTTACTTCCTTCCCACAGCTCTGCTCCTTCTCTTGCCTACGTCACCATGTTGCTTCCCCCAAACTTTCTAAGACTCTACTCAATTATTCCTTCTCTCTTTTGTACTTTCAATTCTTGCCCTCTGATGACTCGTCTCTTTCAAGGTACCTAAATATTTATGTTTCCTCTACTAAAAACTCACTGTCTTCCCCTTGTGCTAGGTCCCAGTATCTCTCTCTTCTCTCATTTGCCAACTTTGAGAACTATGTAATGGAACATGACTGAGTTTTGGAACCAGACAGATTTGGTTTCAGCCTTAATTCTGTCAGTTCCTAGCTGTGTGACTTTGGGCAAATTCCTTTAACTTCCTGGAGCCTCAGTTTCCTTCTATCTAAAATGGTATAATGATATTTCTTCCAGTCGTTGGGAGGATTAAAGAGTTTCATGTGTGTAAAGAGTATTAAGGTAAATGCTTCACCCTCCCATCACCTCTGTCTTTAACTCTATTATAGTCATTGCTTTTATTATCTCACTTTCCATCTTTCCATTCACTTTCCTTTTTGATTATAAAATAAAATAATTTTTAATAAAACTGATACATGCACATGGCTTTAAAAACATCAAATAGTAGAAAACTCACAGGGAAGAGCATCAGTCCTCCGAGGCTCCCTGACCCTCTAATCCTCCCAACCACTTTGAAATCTTATTGATGTTTCTTATAGTGGCTATTTGAACTCTCCAGATCCACTATTTTATACCTTCATTTCCTGATTACCAATTTTAGACAATATCTGTAGGTTTTCTGCTATATTGAAGGAGTATTAATTCACTTACCCTTAAGAAACATGCTTGTGTTATACACTCTGAATTCTTGCATGTCTGAAATTTTAAAAATTCTATTTTTACACTTGACTAATATTTTGGCTGAATATAGAGTCAGAGGTTGTAAGTAATTTCCCCTGAGAATTTTGAACACATTACTCCCTGGTCTTTTAATTTCTAGTACTAATAATAAAAAGTCTAAAGCTATTCAGATCAAAACCTTACATGGGGACTTCCCTGGTGGTCCAGTGGTTAAGAATCTGCCTTCCAGTGTGGGGGATGTAAGTTTGATCCCTGGTCACGGAACTAAGATCCCACTGCCGTGCACTCTAGAGCGCACATGCCCGCTCATGCGCCTGAGCACCAGAAGTAGAGAGAAGTCCATGCGCTACAACTAGAGGAGCGCTGCAAGGAAGAGCCCGTGCACCACAGCTAATACCTAATGCAACCAAATAATAATAAAAAAATTAAATTAAATTTTAAAAAAAGAAAGCCATTCTTTTGAAAACAAATTCCTCACATGACTACATTTTGTCTTCTTTGGATATTTTTAGAATCTTCTCTTTCTCCACAGTGTTCCAGATTATACAATAATATACCTTGATTTTCCAAGCTTTTTCTTAGGAAGTTATCTGAAATCACTTTTTGAATAACTTTATTTCCTCTATTCTCTCTTTCTAGAACTTCCACTCTTCAGATTATGGCCCTTCTGGACTGATCTTTTGTTGTCGCTGTTGTTTAGTTTTTATTTCATAATCATAAACTTAACTTTTCAATTCAGCTAAACTTGGAGGGGAATAAGGAGAATATGGAACCCAAATAACTGCAGTGAGAGCACAAGGATTATAGGATATTTTGAGCAGATGGGGATGAAGGTGTGCTCTCCTGAGCTACAGAAGGAGTGGTCTGGTGGTTAAGATAAAACACAAGTCAAATGTATTAGATTTGTCCACAGTCAGCAATGGTGATTTTCTTGCTGGTCTTGCCATTCCTGGACCCAAAGCACTCCATGGCTTCCATGATATTCATGCCCTTTTTCACCTTGCCAAAGACCACATGCTTGCCATCCAACCATTCAGTCTTGGCAGTGCGGATGAAAAACTGGGAACCATTTGTATTGGGGTCAGCATTTGGCATGGATAAGATGCCAGGACCCATATGCTTCAGGAGGAAATTCTCATCATCAAATTTCTCCTCATAGATGGACTTGCCACCAGGGCATTATGGTGTGTGAAGTCACCATCCTGGCACATAAATCCTGGAATTATTCTGTGAAAGCAGGAATCTTTATATCTCCTATTTTCTTTATTTCTCATTTTCCTGTTTGTTTTGGTTTCAGTCCTTTGTGTCAGAAGCTTTCCCACTGTCAAATGATCTCTGGTTGTCTATTCATATTTCAGATAGAGACCCTGAAAGCTAATTAAAACTCTTTGTGGGGAGCTTATCAATGGAAGGGTGCTGGGTGATCAGGCTGTGTTCTCTTGTTAGAGGATCCCAAGTGTCACTATCTGGAGATCTCTATTCCTAGGATGGTCAATTTCACCAGAGGGGAATTCTAAAATCTCTTGTCTGCCTTCTAGTATTTTCCCAAGTGAATCAAGGAAGAGTATGCGAGAGAAGTAGGGAGAATCTTACCACTCAGTATTTAGATTTGAACTGAATCAGAGTCATGGAGATTCAGACCCCCTGACTTAGCCTCCAGGAAACCTCCAGTCTTCTGCTGAAATGGGGGTATTGATACTTGTCTTGTTGTACAAGTTGGAAAGTGAGGGCTGGAGATTTTGCTGCTAATTTTAATTTGATTAAAAAGGTTTATTTAAAAATCAAAAAGGAAAATGAATGCGAAGTAAAATGTTGAAAGCAATGCATCTAGCAGGGTTAGAGAGGCAGGTGGGAGGTGGTCTACAGAGCACCTTATCTCTAGCAGATATTTCACACTCAGTATACTTATTTGCATTTGCCCCACTTTTTAGAAATACCTGGAGCTTCCATTTCCTGACCCTAGTTGAGGATCTGTAGTGGGAATTTAACCTGCTTCTAGGATTTCTCCTGCTTCTAGCTGAAGTTTCAACTTTCTTTACTCTGACAAGCTGTTTACACACATTAATAATTTGTTTTCCAAAATTTTCTTGCTTCTGTCAGAGGCAATTAACCTTGAAGCTAACGTAGCTCAAACTTTAGGGTCCTGCTTCCAAGGTCCTGGAAGGAGTCCTATAGTGATATGTCCCCTTGGTTATATAAATATTAGGAGTAAGACATTTTAACCATAACTGGCTCAGTTTGTTATCTCTTTCCATTAGGAAGTCTCCTCTGTTTCATTTTCTGATGTTTAGGGGTGGTTTAGGAGTTGCTGTAGGCATTTTTGGGATCTGGCTTAGGGGAAGTTGAGCTGCATTTAGATTGAATAAGGGGAGGAGGGGGCTACATTTACACTGAGTTTAGGAGGATATGTGAGTGAGATTCACAGGTACTTCCATGTTAGCACTAGCCATCCTAGTGTAGAACTGCTCTTCAGGACTTCTGCTGCCCTCCATGGCTACTCATGCTACCATGATATAAAATACAAGGCCAGTGTCACATGACTCTTAGCCAGAAGCTAGTCTGGGGAAATTCTTCCAAAGATGTCATGTGTCAATTGTAATTGGAGTACTCGATTCTCACTAATACCTAGTTAAAACAGAAGTTCTCTTCTTTCCAGAATATACTTGATAACTTAGTATATATAATTATTAAACACATCATATACTTTTTTCCATTTTTGATGTAGTTCACACGAAAAAAAATTGATCAAAATTTGTGTATATGTCCAGTATTTGTAGGGTATAATTATTGCAATTTGGAAATACGTTTAGGATTATTTCAATAAAATATGTGAGAAATTACAGACTCCTCATTTGGGCACATATAACTGTTCTGCATACAGACTTCTACTTAGTCCACCTGTATAAAAACCATTCGATTAAGTCATTCTGCTCTACGTATACACACTACTATGTACAACCAGCAAGGACCTACTATATAGCACAGGGAGCTCTATTCAGTAGTCTGTGATAACCTATATGAGAAAAGGATCTGAAAAAGAATGAATATACATATATGTATAATTGAATCACTTTGCTCTACACCTGAAACTAACGCAACATTGTGAGTCGTTCTGTTCTACCCCACAGCTTCTGCCCCAAGGCGGAAGAGACAGTCATTCTGGCTTATGGTGAGGCAGTATGAGGGGATGAGGATGAGTCAAACTGCTTCCTTTTTCTTTTTTTTTTAAATTCTTTTCAGCTTTTAATTTTTAAATTTGTATATAGTTGTTATATATGTTATACATATAATATACGTATATATGATGTACAAGCGTTTGCTTCTAAAGCAGACTTCCTATTTTCATCTTAACTTTCAACCTCACTTTCAGAGATACCTAAAATCCCCAATTCTGGGCTTTTCTGGAGTTCTGTAGCATAACTCAGCTTGCTTTAGGTCTTCCCCAATGGCAGGATTAGTTTTCAGTTTTCTTAATTGTACTAAGTAAATTAGGATCTATCCTCTGCTTTTCAGTTCCCAGAATTTTGTTGCTGTCATCTCTTGTCTTTCCTTCTCTTCGTTTGCTTATGCAAGCACAAAACCAAACCAAACAAAAGAGAAAAAAAAAAAAACACCTTTACTATTATGTCAGTAAAGTATAGGAGTGGGAGGAAGTGAAAGTGTTCAATTTACCATCTTTGAAGAGAGGTCATTTCCATTTTCTCTTAAACCCTGGCAGTCTGGCTTCTGCTGCAATTGTTCTCCTGAGCTTGCCCTTTCTAAGGACACAAATGACTCTTTAATTGACAGAGATAAAGGCCTCTCGTGAATCTTCACTTAGGGGAACTTACTATAACATTTAGCACCATTGACTCCCTCCCTTGTTGAAACTCTCCACTGGGCTCTTCTGTAGCGCTGCTGTCTCTTGTTCTCTTCTGACTCAGGTTGCTCTTTCCCAGAACTCTTAGCTGCCTGCTCCTATATTATCTTAAATACCCTTACCCCAATAATAGGAAATAACTATATAACCTGTATCATTTTCCAGGCACTGTGCTAAATAAGCATTTTGTAATAAATCTGTCCCCTTAACAACTCTACAAGCAAGGTACTATTAAACAACCCATTTTACAGATGAAGAAACTGAGGCACAGAGAGCTTAAGTAACTTGCCCAAAGTCCCAGCCTGGCTGGGCCTCTGCACCATCTACCATGGAACCTTGCTTGGCCAGTGGTGGGGAGAGCAGCAGGCAGCCAGGGCATAGGGCAGTAAATGCTGGGAGCAGCTCTCAGCAAAATGCTGGGTGCCTTAACTCTACCAGGCTGGAGGGTCTTGAGAGCATCGGAACCTCAGAGAAGCTGCTCTAACATTCTCCTGAGGGAAATTTTCTCCTGAGGGAAGGTAATCTCTGTTAATTGAAGGAGAATGCATCTGTAAGCAGCATGTGAGCAAAATCTAAGTATTCAAGGTGAATTTTTTAAATGAAGAACAACAAAAATGACTCTCTCTTTATATATTTATATATATGTAAATTCATATAAGGAATTTATATATGTAAATTCATAATATATATAAAAATTTATATAAATATATATATAAATTCACAGTGAATAAAAATTTCAGAAGCAATTTTGCTTCATATAAACTAAATCAAAGAAGTTGTCAGCTTTGAAAATCCACTCGATAGGTGATCTTTCTCTTGAATCATTTCTCCAGCTATTTTAGAGACAAAATGAACTCAGATTCTCCAATAAATTTTATGTTATGTAACTCTGTGTTTAGAGTTTCCAAATGTGCCTGATAGGTTTGAAATCAGCTGTCTTTTACATTTGTGTTTTCTTTTATTATGTCATTTTCACAAGCCTCAAAAAGATCCAATTATTCACATGAATTGCAGAGGTAATTAAGGGCACTCTGGGCTGTAATTTTTCTCTCCCAGTTGTGCATTGCTGACGTAAAACATAAAGAGAGCATCTTGCTCTGCACTGCCTAGCAGACCAGGCCACGAGGAGGAAAAAACAGTGATTGCCGCCACGTTTACGTGTTTAAGGAGATTGAACTGAACTGTACGTACATAAACACAAACTTTAAATTGATAAGAAATCCAAAGGCATTTTCATCTCACAAATTGAAGGTATTACTTTTAAAGCAAGTTCACAACTTTTAATTTGTTTGTACCCCCCTACTAAGGAGTGGGCAGGGAGTGTCATCCTCATTTCACAGGCCAAGGAAAATGCCTAAGAAGGAAAGTGAGCTGCCCAAGGTCTTACAGAGAGTCTATAGCAGAGCCAGATGAGAAATTATAGACTCCTGGCTCCTTACCAGTGCTTGAAGAAGAGTGCAAATGAAAATGTTGAAGGGATGAAGGAAAGAAGAAAGAAACGAAAGGAGGGAAAAAGAGAGAAATACTGGATGAGTATTTGTCATTCTATACTGCTTACTTATTTGTTTACTGTCTGACCCTCCTACTGGAATGTATGTTCCCTAAAGACCAACATTTTGTCTATATCTTTTACTGCCATATATTATATATTAGTACCTAGCATAGTTCTTGGCACATAGAGATGCTCAAGAAATATTGATGGTGAGTGAACGATTAAAAGTGAATCATGTCAAACAGGGTGGACCATTTGAAAGCAGCTAGATTATAAATCAGACTGTTATTTTGATTTTTTATTTTAGTCTCAAATTACAGAGATATAGAGCTATTGATCCATGAAAAGACATGGAGGAAGCGAAAATGAATTATTGCTAAGTGAATAGTAAATAGAATAGTGAACAGAAGAACTGCATGTTTCCAACCACATGACCTTCTGGAAAGTTATGGGGACAGTCAAAAGATCAGTGTTTAGGGGGCTGGGAAGGATGAACAGGCAGCGCACAGAGGATTACTAAGGCAGTGAAAACTATTCTGTATGATACTATAATGATGAATACCTGTCATTCATTATACAGTTGTCCAAACCCACAGAATGTACAACATCAGAAGTGAGTCCTAGTGTAAACTCTGGACTGTGAATGATAATGATGTGTCACTTTCGGTTCAACAGTGGTAGCAAATGCACCACTCTAGCGGGGGATGTTGATACTAGGGAAGGTTCTGCATGTGGGGTAGAGGGTTTATGGGAGATCTCTGTACCTTCCACTCAATTCTGCTCTAAAATATAGTCTACCAAAAATTTTTTTTAATTGAAGAATTTCAGAGATGACTTCGTTGCCTCTGTGGTTTGTGTTCCTAGAGGCAGTAACTTTCATCCCTCTTTGTTCTGTTGTTTCAACTGCACTGAACGAGGCTAACCCAGTCTTTCTGGGATATCCTGGGACACTCCAAGTTTTGTCTATATATTTTAAGTCAAACCATCTTAATTATACCCTCTCATTTGAGAAAAGTCTGTTTGCTTTGAGAAAAGCAAGTTTTGCGTGATGTAAATTTCATTTACATAAATTACAAATAAATATAATTCCTGCAAATTTGTTGATATCCACATTGCAAAATCACATTGATCCTTGTTACCAAATTAGAAAAGGCCAAATTAGATTAGTGAGACATCTAAATTAGAAAGTGTTGGGACTTCCCTGGCGGTCCAGTGGTTAAAACTTCGTGTTTCAACTGCAGGGGGCAAGGATTCAATCCCTGTCAGGATCCCATGCCATCCTGCCACCTGGTGTGGTGTAAAAAAGAAAAAAGAAAAACAGAAAAAAAAAAAAGAAGGAAAGAAAGTAGTTTAAAAGTAAATTCAGCCTAATTCCTTTAAAATTCCCTGAATTACAAGAATGAGGGTAACCAAGTATTGTTCAGGAGGTGGCTTTGGCTGAATGAAAGGAATGGCTCAAAACCAGCTCTCATATATATGAGGTAAACAAATGCCTCTCAAAGGCTTAAAGGATCTTAACATGTTTACTCAGAGCCCTTAAGTATTGTTTAAACTCAAACAGCTTAGTAAACTTTGTCTTTACAAGTTATTTTGCCCTCAATCCATCCTAATTCTTATGTGTTGCATTGTTTATAATTTTTAAAATCTCTTTTCTATGGCAGGAGAGAAGTGGATAATTGAACAGAGAGACAAAAAGGATAAACAGATAAAATGACTTATCTATGTTCCCACAATTCAGTCAAGGATTTTCAACCACTGGAGTTTTCTCTCGGTCATTAAATTCAAATTGCTGAAAACAGAGAAATTTTGGAAGGTTATATGGTAATTACTCTCCTAGTGTTCTGCTTATTCAAAATGAAAGTGTACTACTTCAAGTAATAGAAGTACTTATGTTATTATATATATGTATATATTATATATACATAAGTATGCATATATTTATAATTATATTACATATAAAAATAAGCTACTTTAAGTAATAATAAGGAAAATAATTGAAGTTTGTTATTTAAACACACTAGAAATTAATTGTGTGCCGATCCCTCCACTCTAGGCTTTGCACTTGCTGTTCTTCCTGGAATGTTCTTATTATCCTCAAATACCTCCCATCCTCACTTCACTAGGATCTTAGATCAAATGTCCTTTCCTCAGAGAAGTCAGCCCTGACTCCTATCTAAATATACACAGTTTTCTCTACACTCCATCTTCTTTTTAATTTTATTTTATTTTTTAATTAATTAATTTATTTATTGGCTGCATTGGGTCTTCCTTGCTGCACATGGGCTTTCTCCAATTGTGGTGAGTGGGGGCTGCTCTTCATTGTGGTGTGCAGGCTACCCATTGAGGTGGCTTCTCTTGTTGCAGAGCATGGGCTCTAGGTGTGCAGACTTCAGTAGTCACAGCATGAGGGCTCAGTAATTGCGGCTACCGTGGGCTCTAGAGCACAGTCTCAATAACTGTGGCGCACGGGCTTAGTTGCTCCTTGGCACATGGGATCTTCCTGGAGAAAGGATTGAACCTGTGTCCCCTGCATTGGCAGGCGGATTCTTAACCACTGCACCACCTAGGAAGTCCAACACTCCATCTTCTTATACGTACTTGATATTTCCTCACAGTAGTTAACACGCAACATATTATTTGTTCGTAATTTGTTTGTCTTCTCCCCAGAGTGTAAAACTAGAAGAGAACTGTATTGTTGGTGACCCAGAAAAGTCTCTGAGACAGGAACCACTCAGATATTTGTTCAGTGAATGAATGAAAAGTCACGCAAATGAATAGTGATATTTCTCCTTAAGCACCAAATGACTTTTTTTTTTTTTTTAAAGTGAATATTCTCTGATTGAAAAAAACCAATTCTCGTGAAAGGCCAGAATGAAAGCATCAGAACCTCTAAATCCTTAAAGTAAAATCTAGAGCTTTCATAATAGTGTTTATGGATATCCTCAGACTGCACCTAACACTGAACTTGTAGCACTCTTACAGGGGGGATTTCCACTTAATTACTACTAAACTACTAAGTTTAGCCAATCCAGTGAAAGAAATCAGTCTTAACTGTTTGTTTCTTTATCATTGCATAGAGAAAATAACAGGTTGCTTGGTTATAGTTTTTCACCATTAATGTGACTTCAGGTAAGACAGCATTGACTCTCTAAATGAAAAACCTGGTGGCTCTAAGTTGGCTTATATATTAACCCAATACCCAAATATTCAATATTGCATATGTGCTAATGCTAAGGATATAAAATCCCTGGCCTTAGCATGCTCACAGTCTAGTAGGGATGACTGAGAAATAAACAGCTATGCACTGTCCAGCATAGTAAATCTTGTCATCAATGTGTGATTCCAAGTCCCCAGCTGAGCTTGTGTTCTTATGCACCCAGGCTCTGAGAGTTTTCCTTCTTGGAGAGACTACTGGAGCCTGAACCTGTCTGAAACTTGGCCTCAAATCACTGAAACCTCTGCAAGGTTGGAAAGAGATCTGGAAAAACTCATTTCAAAAGTGCAAGCAATTTTCTGGAGAATTTGACACAATACATATTTGAGTCAGATTTTTCTTTTATTTTTGAAAAAGCATCAAAATGAGCCCTTCAGTTATGCAAATGAAAAGTTAAAAACCCAAATCAGGAAAGGTCACTTTTGAGAAACTTTGCCATTACAGAATGAAACTTCCATTGTCACAAGGTAAAAACAAACAAAAATAACCTACTTAATATCTCCAATTGAATATCTCAGATGTCTTGGACTCAGCTACAGTGGAACTCTTGGTTTCTTTCTCCTTCCCAAAACCCCCTGTGCTCCACAGTCACCCTCAACTCCCTCCCATCTTCCAGTTCTCGGTAAATAGTATCATAAGTCACCCAGTGTTATCCTTGGTTGTTCTTTTCCTTTACCATCAGATCCAATCCCGGATGCAAGACTCGGCATCAAATCATCAAAACACTCTTTGAGTGCGTCCACTTCTCTCTTGTTCCTCTGTTACCCCTGTGTCCGTGCTGTCATCACCTTTTGCTGGATTACTGCAGTGTTTCTTCAGCTTCCTTTCCTGCTCATCTCCAGTCCACTCTCCATTCAGGAAACAGAAGGAGCTTCTTTTCGTCTTTTACTTGGTAATTTCATTTTTTTTAATTAGTAAACTTTATTTTCTAGAGCAGTTTTAAGTTGACAGCAAAATTGAGTGGGTGGTACAAAGAGTTGCCATATGCTTCTTATCCCTGCACGTGTACAGCCTGCCCCATTATCAACATCTCCCAGCAGAATAGAACTTGTTGCAATCGATGAACCAACATCAACACATCACAATCATCCAAGTTCACTCTTGGTGTTGTACATTCTCTGGTTTTGGCAACTATATAAAGGTATATCTACGGTTATCGTATCATATAGAATAGGTACACGGCCCTACAAGTCCTCTATGCTCCACCTACTCCCTTCTTACTAACCCCCGACAACCACTAGTCTTTTAACTGTCTCCAGAGCTTTGCCTTCTCCAGAATGTCATAAAATTGAGATCATACAGTATGTAGCCTTCTCAGACTGGTTTCTTTCACTTAGTAGTATGAGTTTTAGGTTCTTCCATTACTTTTAATGGCTTGACTGCTCATTTATTTTTAGCACCAAAGAATATTCCATTGTCTAGATATACCACAGTTATTTATCCATTCACCAACCCAAGGACATTCTGGTTGCTTCCAAGTTTTGGCGATTGTAAATAAAACTTATATAGATAGCTGTGTGCAGATTTTTATGTAGATGTAACAATTCATTAGGGTAAGTACCAAGGAGCACAATTTCTGGATCACATGGTAAAAGTACATTTAGTTTTATAAGAAACTACCAAATTGTTTTCCAAAGTGTTGTTTCTGCATTCCTACCAGCAATGAATGAGAGTTCCTTTTGCTTCACATCCTCATCAGCATTTGATGTTGTCAGTGTTCTGGATTTTGGTCATTCTAATAGGTATACAGAGGTATCTCACTGGTGTTTTTTATGTTTTTGTTTTGTTTTATAAATTTATTTATTTATTTATTTATTTATGTATGTATTGGCTGTGTTGGATATTGTTGCTCTGTGCAGGCTTTCTCTAGTTGCGGCGACTGGGTGCTACTCTTCGTTGTGGTGTGAGAGCTTCTCGTTGTGGTGGCTTCTCTTGTTGTGGAGCATGGGCTCTAGGTGCGCGGGCTTCTGTAGTTGCAGCACAAGGGTTCAGTAGTTGTGGTGCATGGGCTTAGTTGCTCTGTGGTGTGTGGGATCTCCCTGGACCAGGGCTCAAACCCATGTCCCCTGCATTGGCAGGCAGATTCTTAACCACTAGCACCACCAGAGAAGTCCCTCACTGGTATTTTGATTTGTAATTCCCTAATGGATATGATGTTAAATGTCTTTTCACATGCTTCCTTGCTATCTGTATGTCTTTTTTGGTGAGGTGTCTGTTCAGGTCTTTGGCACATTTTTTCATTGAGTTGTTCATTTTCTTATCATTGAGTTTTAAGAGTTCTTTGTGTATTTTGGATAGTAGTTCTTTATCAGATTTGTCTTTGAAAATATTTTCTCCTAGTCTGTAGCTTATCTTCTCATTCCCTTGGCAGTGTCAAGAAGTTTTTAATTTTAATGAACCCCAGCTTACAAATGTTCTCTCTCATAAATCCTGTTTGGTGTTATATCTAAAAAGTCACCTAGATTTTCTCTATATTATCTTCTAAGAGTTTTATAGGGTTGAACTTATCTACATCTATGATCTAATTTGAGTTAATTGTTGTGAAGGGGGTGAGGTCTGGTCTAGATTCACTATTTTGTACATTGATGTTCCAACACCATTTGTTAAAAAGACTATTTTTGCTCCACAGTGTTGCCTTTACTCCTTTGTCAAATACCAATTGACTGTATTTATGTGGGCCTATTGATGGACTCTTTATTCTGTTCCATTGATCTATTTTTCTATTCTTTTGCCAATATCACACTATCTTGATTATCATAGCATTATAGTAAGTCTTAAAGTTGGGCAGTGTCAATCCACCAACAGGAGTTTTTAAAAAACGTTTGTGTTTGAAAAACAAATCTTTCAAAGGCTTCTTTTTTTTTTTAAGTAAATTCCCATTTATTCTTTCACAGCTGGTGCTCAAAGGCTTCTTCTTGTCCTTAGAATGGAGTCCAAACATTTGACAAGGCTTTCAAGACACTCTGCCGACCTCTCCATTGTGTCTTTTCTCCCTCCTTACGTCTTATTCTTCAGTCATAGGGGACTTCCTTTGCTTCTCTAAATGTACCTGCTCCTGCATACCTCAAGGCCTTCACACATGCTGTTTTTGTTGCAAGATTATTCTTTCCAACCCTGCCACTACCCCCACCACCCTCTCTGCACCCAACTAACTCTTCTTATCCTTTGTGTGCCAGTTCAACTTTTGTGTGTGTGAGCGCGTGCGCACTCGGGGGCATGCCACATGGCTTGCGGAATCTTAGTTCCTAGATCAGGGATTGAATTTATGCCCTCAGCAGTGAAATCAGGGAGTTGTAACTACTGGACTGCCAGGGAATTCCCCGACTGCCTGCTTAAACATTGCCACTCAGGGAAGGCTTCCCTGACCTCTTGACTGGGTCAAGCCCCCATGTTACATGCTAGCATTTCACTTGTATTCTCAGTTTTAGCACATATTAAGTCACAATCGATTGAACCTTTGTGTAGTTATTTTGCGTAATGGGTATTCCTATTCGATTGTAATCTCTGTGAGGCCAGGGACTTTGTCGTGCTATTTATTGTGGTCTCTCTGGCACAATGCCTGGTGCACAGCAAGTTGTCAATAATTGCTAGTTGTGCCAGTGAGTAAAACCTCTAGCCCATATCTACATAATCACACATACAGTGCAACAATACGAGTATGTTTCAAATGAGATCTGTCAATCTTTCCAATACTAGAATTCAATCACAAGGGTATCTAATATTCTTGTAATTAGGTAACAAAGATTTTTTATTCTGGCTTTCTTGCTTGTAAAATGACTACAGCTATAACAAACATCTGATAATATTCCTTTCTTTTTTCTCTGAAGTAGATACTTTGCAAAGAAGAAAATTATTCCCAATTCTAATGCTATCATTAGACCTCTTGGGCCTCCTAGGAAACAAGAGCCCACCAGCCAGCCTTTTGTTAATTATATAATAACCAGGGCTCCAGCTGCTACTTAGGTGATATTTTTCCTATGGAGACAGAAAAAGAAACTAGTTGGTGGAGAATGATTTCCTTTGTTCTGACTCTTTAATACCTTCTGTATTTTCCTCAGACAAATAAATGTATAATCCTTAACAAGTTAACTGATCTTTGGAATGTGGGCACCACTGACTTTTATTTTTAATAAGGATTAAACTTAAGTAGGTATTATTGGTGTTATATTAAAATGCAGTTTTAAAGGAAACCTTTAAAATTTTATTAAACATTATAAATAGCTTTTTGAACTGTGAACTTGAGACTGTAGAAGCTCAGCCAGCCTCTTGGAATTGTTCTTGGAGTGGGAGTGGGAATAGGTTCCAGTAAGGCTCAAATATTGTGCAAACTCTACAAATCGCAGAGAATGTGGTCTTATAGTATATATTCCTTTTAAAGGCTCTCTTTATCTAAACGCGTAGACATGGAGAGCAGAATGGTGGTTACCAGGACCTGGGGGGGGGGGATGGGGAATTGGGGAGATGTTGTTAAAGGATACAAACTGGCAACCTGAAGGTAAGTCCTGGAGATCTAGTGCACAGCATAGGGATTCTAGTTAATAATACTGTATTAGAAACCTCAGAGTTGCTGACAGACTAGATCTTAAGTGGTCTCACCACAAAAAAAGAAATGATAATTATGTGAATTGATGGAGGGGTTAGCTAACACGACTGTGGTAAGCATGTTGCAATATACAAATGTACCAAACCAACACACTGTACACCTTAAACTTACTAAGTATTATATGTCAATTATATCTTATTAAAAAAAAAAACCCTATCTTCAATAAGGAAATATTATGTTAACGCTCCAATTTAGCAGCATTCTAAATAGCTTCTAAAAATGTTTCTATAATTGAGGGGTGGTTAGAGATAGAATGAGTTTTGTTAAAAGAGTGTATTCATTCATTCATCCATTCATCAAATATTTGTTTAAAACCAAAAATGCACCATGACTGGGAATTCCCTTGCAGTCCAGTGGTTAGGACACAGTGCTTTCACTGCTGTGGGCCTGGGTTCAATCCCTGGTTGGGTAACTAAGATCCCACAAGCTGTGTGGCGTGACCAGAAAAAAAAAGCACCATGTCCAGTTCAAGGTACTTGGGATATACATCACAAATAAAGCAGAAAAAGATTCCTGCCCTTGCGGAGATTATATTCTAATAGGGGAGACATTCAATTAGCCATCAATATAATAAGTAAATTATATGGCATTAATCCATTAAAAATATTTATCGAATATTTAGAATCCCAGCAGTAAACAAATCAGACAAAGATCTCTATCCATGTGCATTCCACTTTCTCACAAGGGGAGATAGACAACACACATAATAAATAAGTAAATTACACAGCACGTTAGAAATAGTTAAAGCTAATGAATCTAAATCCAAAACAGTGGAAATTGTTGAAATATATTTTCTTTCCTTCCAAAAGTTTCAAAGGTTCTGCATACTCTAAAAGCAAAAACTGTTCACTTTTTAAAGAAATTTTCTGCAAAAATGTGTGTAGTAATGAGATGTCTTTTGTTAATAATAGGTATATTCATTCAGTCATTGATCCATTTATTTCAAAATTATGTGTCAAGGCTTATTTGGCACAGCAAATGATGTAGATGCAATCCCTGTCCTCATGGGCAAATATTTTATGTTCATACTAGAATTTCATGGAGAAGACATGGATCTGAAAAATTGTGTGCATAGCACATTTACCCTAAAGTTAATAACTACTTCTCTCCTGTTTGTTTTGTCCTTTGAAAAGCTCCTGAAATCCAAACACAGTTTCTAACTGGAGGGATGGAGAGGGGAAACAGTCTTTGCTGCTGCCAATATTATTTCATTTCCACTGTGACAAGGAAGCCTTTGCTACCCCTTATTGAAGATGTGTTAACTGAGTCACCGAGGGAGATGCAGGGAAAGTTGCTCCTGCCTGCACACTCCTCAAGCAGGCAGTCCGGGTGAAGAAATGGTAGTTTCTACAAGAATTTCAAGAACCACCTCTATGGCCTCCTTTCAACCCTAGGTTCCAGTCTTTTTTTTTTTTTTTTTCAAATATTTATTTATTTATTTGGCTGCTTCGGGTCTTAATTGCAGCACGTGGGATCTTTTATTGCAGCGTATGGGCTCTTCCTTGCGGTGTGGGGGCTCTCTAGTTGAGGCATGCGATGTTCATATTCTTAATGTTCCAATGTCCAAATTGGCGAAGTTATTTTAAGGAAGGAAATGTGCCATATCCAATATCTTAATGTTATGCTCCAAAGATTTTTGTGGTAGAATCTATTCTTTTTGCTGGCTTAAAGTTTCTTTCCCCATCTGATCCTAGCACCCCACTTTTCCTCTGGCAAACCACCCACTTCATTCCACATGCCAGGACTGTCAATCAACCAACCCAGCTCCCTTGGCCAAGCAGTGTGCCTGGGACCTGAGCCAGGCTAGGCTGATTCTTCTGGGATTTGAGTCTTGAGCAGGGTGACTCAAGGTCAGAAAACATGTGTAGCCAAGACTTTCTGATGGTGGAGGCCTGAAGAAATCATTCATTCTTTCCTGCCATCTAGATCACCAAGCTTACCTGAACTACCACATATATCCTTCCAGTGAAATTCCCTTTTACTTAAATATGCCTAAATTGACTTCTGTTGCTTCTGACCCGAGAGTCCTAATATACTTACCCATATAAATAGATTGGAGAATGTAATAAATAATTATCGGAACTTTAAAATGTATTTATTGAGACTGACAAAAATGAGAATTCATTTTGTTTTTCCTTGAGTCATCCGAAGTTGACTCCTCTGGGCACAAAAACCCAGTTTAAATATATACGCAAAAAGTCTACCTTTTCTTAATGTATTGAGAAAAACTGTATTCTTAAAGAAACCCATTCTTTTTTAAAGAAAAGGATTATAAATAGGCTGGCCTTTTTATGTAAAACTGTTAATGTTCGAATAAATTCTGTAATACATGTAAAGTCAAGCCTCCAAAATGAGGTTCTTAGAGCAGAAATGAGTCACTGTAATAGCTGCCTGTGGGAGCAACTGCCACAATCCCTTCACTAAAAAAGGCTGTGTATGTATATATGTGTATATAGACACACATATATTTACACCTGTACAAAAACAATATCTACTTATTCTACTTTTAGGCACCCATTTCTTGAAGATGGAGAGGTTAATTAGGCATTGGAAATCTTTCTATTTTGGTAACTACTCAGCTTTGTCATCATTTGCTAATTTGTAAAGAGGAAGCAAACCAGATCCAGGTGCACCTTAATCAACATAACCTTGATCACTGGCTTTTCATTTTTTAATTTCTGGCTGGCACAATGTGTAGATAAATCAAGTAAGTTTTGCAAACTTCGGAATATACTGTTGATGGTGAAAATGTGTTCAAATAATAATAAATACCCCTCATTTGATGACCTTTTTTTTTTTTAATTTTGGCTGCATCAGGTCTTAGTTGCAGCATGCATTCAGCACCGATCAGGGATATAACCCAGGTCCTCTGTATTGGATGCTCGGAGTTTTACCCGCTGGACCACCAGGGAAGTCCCTGATGACATTTTTAAAAATAAATTTATTTATTTATTTATGGCTGCTTTGGGTCTTCCTTGCTGCCTGCAGACTTTCTCTAGTTGTGACGAGTGGGGGCTACTCTTCATTGCAGGGCTCAGGCTTCTCAGTGCAGTGGCTTCTCTTGCTGCAGAGCACGGCCTCTCAAGCACAGGCTCGGTAGCTGTGGCGCTTGGGCTTAGTTGCCCTGCAACATGTGGGATCTTCCTGGACAAAAGATCAAACCTGCGTCCCCTGCCTTGGCAGGCAGATTCCTGACCACTGTGCCACCAGGGAAGTCCCCTGATGACATATTTTTATAGATGATAGTGTTTTATAGTTTTCAAATCTTTTTTCATACTGTACCCATCAGGTTCTGAGGGGAAAAAATAGAATTTTCTCAGAAGATTCAATGAAAGTAATTTAATGAAGGGACTATCTACAGAGGTTGTAGACAGGTTATAGAGTAAACAAGGGATGTTTAGACAGCCAGAGACTAGAAAGAACAGAAAGCCATTACTTCCTCTAGAACCTAAAGTCTAAAAGATGAAAACTGTGTTACCAGAGCCCCATGGAAAGTTAAGAGCTGAGGAAGAGGGGTCACCCAGATGATGCCAAAGTTGAGGTATGGAAGCAGTGAGAGAAGGCAGAATTATCTTGCTCCTTCTTCCCACCTTCCGATCTGCTGAACCAGAAGCCAGATGGCAATGGGGTCCTGGCAACGTGGTTAGTAGGAGACAGCGAATCCTTAGGGCACAGAGCGAGCAGAGGAGGGGGGCAAGTGTGTCTAGGGGAAAACCTGGAGAATAACCAACCGCTTATATTAACTCAGAATAGAACAGGCTCAGAGAGATTAAGTGCCTGATTAAATTTACACAACTCATAATCCCTGACCTGAGACTTAGATACAAGTTTCCAGACCTTCCAAAGCCAGTGCTTCTTTCCAATATGCTTAGTTAATGACTCAGCTGCTGATGATTGAGAAGTATTGTATTGTTTGGGTCAAATATAATATTCTGTTTCAAAATGAGTTACTTCAATGAAGATCCCCCAGGAGCTCCTTCGCTGTGTATCTACCATGAGACTTTGGCTCACAAGGTAGATGGTCCAATGAATCTGGTGAACACAGTGATGATGACTGTCCTGTCCTGGTGAGGTCAGCTGAGAGACCCAGAGACTTGTGGGGGCAATAGAGAGGAACCTGATGGCTGTCAGAGGAAAGCATCACTAGTATTGTTTGAGCCTGGCCGCAGGAGTCAGCCGGCCTGGGTTTAAATCCACTCTCTCTCCCGCTCTCTGGGGTATTGTGCAATTAACTTAAGTCTCCATTTACTCATCTACTGTTAGCGGTAAAAATACCTACCTCATAGAGTTGATATGAGGACTAAAATGCTGCTTGTAAAACACTTAGTGTGATGCATGATGTAGTAATTCTAATTAACATTAATATCTACCATCTATTGAGTTTTTGACATGCTATCGCTATCCATAAAACAGGTCTTAATATCCCTCATTTTACAAATGTGGAGACTGAGGCTTAGAGAATGACGTGCCTAAGATCACATCGCCATCACCAGTGTTGAGATCTGAATCTAAAAGCACACGAATCTACTCCATTATACAGTTCCAGACAAGCTGGGCTTCCAGTAGTTTTCCTAGTGGAAAGCTTTTAAAGTGTGCCTAGACAAACTTTTTCCTGAACTTTTCAAGAAAGTTGATGCTATGGGGGAGGGGGAACATGAGTTGTACACCCTTCTCTTGTTATTGTTCTCATCAATTTGCTGCGTCCATTGTTAACACAGCAGGGCTAGTACCAGCGAGGTTACTGTTTTTTAAATAAAGCCCAGTGTGCCCTTGAAGAATATGCCTTTCACTGGGGGATAATTGGTTTGGAATCCTGATGCCATTATTTATCATCACATGGAGCTGATTTGCAAGGAATATGGCTTTGATGCTTGAGGATTGGCTTTGTGCCAAGAAGTCATTGCTGGGGATTCTGGCTGTTTGATGTTAAGATGCAATCTGCTGAGGAGCTGACTAGGCCTATTAATAGGAGTTCAAACACAGTGTCACAAGCTTAACTACGAGAGCCTGGAAAGAGGGGCCTGAGTAACAATTCTGAGAGCCAGGAGGTGTTATAGGACAGGACAGTGTGACCTCAACACCATGATAAGAACTCACAAAGGCATCCGAAACATGCCTCTGCACACCCACTCTCACTCAGATGCACTTTTGGGCACTGACACAGCGTGGGACGTCACAGTTAGGTGTCCGTCTTTCCCACAGGATAGAGATCCTTAGAGGCAGGGATTATGTCATTAATTCAAAAAGCATTCATCTAGGGTCTCTTGGCACTGCCAGGCTTTGTGTGAGGAGCCAGGAGACTTATTCATCTCTGTACCCAGCACCTCACCCAGAGGCCAGCACATGGCAGGCATTCAATAAGTGCTATGGGTAAAATATGACTCACTGAGGGGGGCCAAACACAAACACTGTGGTTATGGTCACTCAAAAGTGTTTTCTCCAAATTTGCTGTAATAGCCAGGCTTTTTGAATTAGGAAAATCAACCTGTGGCAATTATGACAACTGTTTAATACATTCCTATTTATGTTGTGGTTAAAGGCTAAAGCCTTCCAATTAATTAAATATTTGGTTATTTAATAGTGAAGTCTATACTTGGTAATATCAATTTAAAAATAAACTCACTAGGGCTTCCCTGGTGGTGCAGTGGTTAAGAATCCACCTGCCAATGTAGGGGGCACAGGTTCGAGCCCTGGTCCAGGAAGATCCCACATTCTTTGAAGCAACTAAGCCTGTGCACCACAACTACTGAGCATGCACTCTAGAGCCTGCAAGCTATAGCTATTGAGCCCATGTGCCACACCTACTGAAGCCTAGAGCCCGTGCTCCGCAACAAGAGAAGCCACCACAATGAGAAGCCACCACAATGAGAAGCCTGCGCACTGCAATGAAGAGTAGCCCCCACTCTCCACAACTAGAGAAAGCCCCGTGCATAGCAACAAAGACCCAATGCAGCCAATAAATAAATAAATAAATAAATTTATTAAAAAAATAAAATAAACTCAATACCTAAACAAAACGTAAATCATTCCTTGATGATTAAAAGGCAATGGGTACCTCACAGTTGTCATTAAGGAACCATTTACCATTGTACATACTCTATATGTACATGGGGCTAAGAGCTTGGATTAGTAAGTACTCTTCCTCTTACTCATATCTATTTTTTATACTCGATGATACATAATTATGATGAAACCCCGAGACGACAGTTAATCATTTAAAAAATCATTAAGAAAAAAGAAAAGAACCGTATATTAAAGTTGTTTGTGAAACCAACAGAAACCAACTCTGAGTAAATTAAACATAAAAGAAATTCATTTGAAAGACAACAGGGCTTCTTTGGTGGTGCAGTGGTTAAGAATCCGCTTGCCAATGCAGGAGACACTGGTTCGATCCCTGGTCTGCGAAGATCCCACATGTCTCAGAGCAACTAAGTGCGTGCACCACAACCACTGAGCCTGTGCTCTAGAGCCCATGCTCCGCAACAAGAGAAGCCACCACAATAAGAAGCCCACGCACCGCAATGAAGAGCAGACCCCACTCTCCACAACTACAGAAAGCCCTCGTGCAGCAACGAAGACCCAATACAGCCAATAAATAAAAAATAAATAAATAATTTTTTAAAAGAAAGATAATGACAAACCATTAACAAAATGAAAAGGCAACCTACTGAATGAGAGAAAATATTTGCAAATTATATATCTAAGAAATATCCCAAATATACAAAGAACTCACACAGCTCGATAGCAAAGAAACAACTCAATTAAAAAAAATGGACAGAACATCTGAGTAGACATTTTTCCAAAGAAGACATACAGATGGCCAACAGCTACATGAAAAATGCTCAACATCACTAATCATTAGGGAAATGTAAATCAAGACTACAGTGAAATAGTACCTCATACCTGTGAGAATAGCTGTTATCAAAAAGATAACAAATAACAAGTGCTGGCAAGAAAGCGGAGAAAACGGAACTCTCGTGCATTGTTCGTGGGAATGTAATAAATTGGTGCAACCACTATGGAGGTTCATCCAGCAACTCCACTTCTGGTATTTATCCTAAGAAAACAAAAATACTAAATCGAAAAGATATATGCACCCCCATGTTCATTGCAGCATTATTTACAATAGCCAAGACATGGAAACAACCTCATTGTCCATCAAGGGATAAATGGATAAAGAAAATGTAGTGTATATATACATATATGTAGGAGTAGTATTTAGCCATTGAAAGAAGGAAATCTTACCATTTTCAATAACAAGGATGGACCTCAGGGGCATTATGCTAAGTGAAATAAATCAGGCAGAGAAAAATACTGTATGATCTCATTTATGTATGGAATCTAAGAAAAATAGAAATAGAAAAAAAATAAACAAAAAACCAAGCTTATAGATACAGAGATCAGATTAGTGGTTGCCCGAGGCTGGAATGTGGGAGAAATGATGGAGGGGGCTCAAAAGGTAAACCTTCATGAAATAAACGTAATGGGGACATAGTGTACAGGATCATGACTATAGTTAATAATACTGCATATTTGATAATACTGCATAAGAATATTGTATAATAGTATTGTATATTTGAAAGTTGCTAAGACAGTAGATCTTAAAATTTCTCATCACAGGAAAACAATTTTTTTTTATAACTATTCAAGGTAATGGATGCTAACTAAACTTACTGTGGTGCTCATTTTGCAATGTATACAATATTGAATCCTGATGTACACCTGAACCAATACAATATTATGTGTTGATTATACTTCAACTTTTAAAAATCAGCCAAAGGAACTTAGGCAGGAGAAATCACAGCTGATGTCATTCTACAGGAACTGTATGGATTTGCTACCATTGGACCTGGCTGACCCCCGCGCCCTGGAAAGAATGTCTAAATGGTTTCTGTGATATGGAGCTGTAGCCCACATGGGCTCCAGACCAACAGCCCAGATGCCAGTGCATGGGCGAAGGAAAAATCAGGCCCCCTGAGTTTCTGCAGCAAGAATTTGGGTTCTGCCTCTCATAAGCCTTATCCATTAATGGAGTCAAAAGAGGCAATGTCCATTATATAAACTGGGTGATTTTAAAACAAATCCAAGGCATATTGTTTGTTATAATACCTAATTATAAAAAATAAATGTACAAAAATACAATGCAATAGGATAAAAATAGAGACGTCAATAAGGGTATGGTAGGCTGAATAATCCCTCCCCACCAAAGTTATCCACATCCTAACCCTTGAAACCTCTAACTATGATGTTTATATGGCAAAAGGGACTCTGCACTTGTGATTACATTAAGGATCTTGAGATGGGGAGATTAACATGGGTTACTTGAGTGGCTCTAACGTAATCATTTGCGTCTTTCTTTATAAAAAGAAGCAGAGGGATCAAATTCAGTACAAGGATATGTGGGGGTGGAAGCAAGAAATTGGAGAGATGTAAGTAAGAGGTCAGGAGCGAAAGAATGCAGGCAGCATTTAGAAGCTGGGAAAAGCAGGAAATAGATTCTCCTTTAGAGCTTTCAGAAGAAAACCGACCCTGCTGACATTTGATTTTAGCCCTATAAGATCCAATGTTGGATTTCTGACATATGGAATTATAAAAGAATAAATCATGTTGTTTTAAGCCACTAGGTTTGTGGTGACTTATTATAGCAGCCATAGGAAACTAATGCGAAGCGGGGAGGGGAACTCTAGCTATTTAAACTCTCTAGTAAAAAACAGAATTCAGATAAATCGGAGATTCCCAAAAATGGAAGATAGAATACAAAGACACTTCACATTCTTTCATGGCAGTTCTTCAATACTGTCAATGCAACTTTTGTGGCTTACTTTACCTTATTCTATCAGCCAAATTCTTTGATAATGGGATTAACATGGTGGCACTTAGGACACAACTCAAGAGCCCACATGTTTCTATGACCTAGAAGTGTGCCTACCAGGTACATAAGAAAGAGGGTACATCTATTAACAAATAAAAAATGAGTACAAAAATGAGGGGAAAAAATGCTTTGTACTATGCTTGTCACCTGGCTTGGATGAACTTTCTAATATTATTAATCTTCTTTTACAGTGGTTGAGCTCGTACAAAGTACTAGTTTGAGCATGTAAGAGAAACAAAGCAAGAAGGATAAATACTTAAATGTTATATATTTTTAAATAACTCAAAAAGCCATAGAAATTAACAATGAAATTGACCGTTAAAACACATAATCTTTTTTAAAAGTATGTTTTTCAATAAGTATATTTTAAAACAAATTTTATTTAATATGCTATTTCAAGGAAGAAGACCTCTCATTCTATTATAAAATTCATTCCCTTTTCCCCCCTTGGCAATCACTAAAAATTGTTTCTATCCATAAGAATTCTTATGCTAGCCAACTTCCCTACCCCCATCCTCTCAAATAGAAACCTGCGATTCTGACTTTTTGTCTAGTGTGATATCAAAGCACTGTATCAAAATCAGTTGGGTCCCTGAAGGTAAAACATATTTCTGGATGCCAATTACCTCCCTTCATTTGTCCATGTGCCCTGGTTATAAGTAAATATGTCCCAACAGCCTTTTACCATCTATGGTAGCCGTGTTAAGAGTAAACACTTTAATACTTAAAATAATCCTCTTGCAGTGAAGTGACAACAGAGGGCTTAGTTCTTTTAAATTTGAAAAACTAAATACAATAAAATACAGTATTCTGTCATACAGAGGTAAAGGAATGAAAAGCATATCAGTAGTACAGATGTATCATATAAAATTAAAATATTTAGCACTTTTGAAAGAAAACACATTGATAGGAAATGTTCTTTATTTTCCATTAACCCATTGTTTTTTGTGTAAAAATCAATTCCAGTTTTGTGCTCTCCTTTCCATAATGGGTAGGTGAGATGAATCAACTTTTTCTTGCTGATCATTGAATTTAAGTCCACATCCTCTTCTTTCAGAAACAAATTGGACATCTATTTCAAAGAAAAAAATTTACGTTACATTTGATTGACTAAGTCACATAAAACTCACTGAGTTATATAGTAGTTTTAAAGAATCAAAGTCTAGTATTACTCTCCCCAAATCGTAGAATTGTAAAAGCATCTAATTGCATCATTGATAAAAGTCAGACTTTACCAAGAATAAAACAATTATTCTCATTTCTCTGAGCAAAACTTCACTGAAATAATATTTTGGCTTTTAGTGAATCTTGGAAGGAAGAGTTTAGCTTTCTTGGAATTATTATACATTGATGTATTTCAATGCAATGAAAATGATTACTTTCTAAGGTAGTGAAAAGTACCGCCTATAGTTTCATATGATTCAACAGACTTGAATTTTCTAGAATTCGGAGCAACCTCTGGCTATGTTGATTCTTGCTCCCCAGAGTTGAGAATTACTCTTCATTCTAAAATCAACTAACTGGAGGCAGGTAGTATAGATTAGGAGCATCAATCCTGTTGTGGGGATGAAGCCTGGAACTAAGTCTCACTATGGACAGCCTGCATATCTGGTGCACCCAGAAGCAGGCCTGGGTTCAATCCTGAGTATCAACTTTGCAATTACCTATCTTTTGTCAATTTTCTCCCTCGATCCTGCCTTCTAGGTCCCTGGACTGTTGGGGTACGTCAGTAATTGCCAGAAAGACATGCTACTAGTGCCCTCCCTGACTTTTAATATCATTTCCTCCTCATTCTCCTTTATCTAGCTTTAGGAGCTATGGCAGAGGTCTGCAGAAGACCTATTTCAAGTAGAGTAACTTTATAACACCCAATCTGGGTGCTGAACTCTGTCCCCCCCAAAATTCATATGTTGAATTCCTAACTCCTAGTACCTCAGAATGTGACTATATTTGGAGAGAAGGCTTTTAGAGAGGTAATTAAGTTAAAGTGAGGCCCTTAATGTGGGCCTTAATCTAATCTGACTGGTGTTCTTATCAGAGGAGACGAGGACACAGGGAGAGACACCAAGCATGCACACCCACAGAGAGAAGACCATGTGAGGGTGCAGGAGGCCCTCTGCAAGCCAAGGACAGAGGCCAGGGAAAACCAAACCTGCCAGCACCTTGATCTTGGACTTTCAACCTCCAGAACTGTAAGAAAATTAATTTCTGTTGTTTGAGCAACCTGTCTCTGGTCATCTTTCCCATGCCTACATCTTTGACTATCTTCTCTGTGCAGGAGGCTCTGAACATGGATCTTCAAATGACTGGTGTTTGTTTCAGCTCGGATGCTCAGCTAGCGATTTAATCTCAGCATGTCCCAAAACAAACCCATCATCTTTCCTAAGGTTGCCTTCTTGGTGACTTCCCTGTTTTTGTGAATGACATCATGATAGTAATGATAACTCTCATATTTAAACATCATATTACTTATTTAGAAATGATGAGAACACTTCCCTTCACTGAGAAATGGATGCAATCTCTACATGCTCAGTGCAGACAGTATTTGGCCATATCAAATTTTGGCTGTTTGGGTGGCGGGAAGATTTGGTCAGTCAACCTTGAAACCCGTAGTTCATTTGTTTCTTGGATGATCAGTCATTGAGATCTTCCCTTTTTTACGACTCATCAGCTTTCAGTAACTTTATCTAGTCATTGATTCATTCAGTAACTTTATCAATGAATCATCCATTGATTCATTCAGTAAATGGATGTAACGAACCTGTCTGCTAACCAGAAGGCACTGGTAGATCTGGGGGACACAAAATTAGAGATATGACTGTTGTCCTCAAGTTACTCAGCTTCTCACGAAGGAATTAACAAGAAAATTGATGATTTCCTAGAGTGTGGCAACTGCCTTAATAGCATATGTACAGGGAACTCTAGCAAATCCTTAGACAAGAAGCAGGCTTACTTCTCACTACCCTAGGCCTACCAATTATTCATAAAGAGCAAGTTTATAAATCCTCCTATTTTTCAATGGGAAGGTAATGATAGTGTCTAAAGTGAATTAATTAAGAAGTAGCAGGACTTCCCTGGAGGCACAGTGGTTGAGTCTGCCTGCCAATGCAGAGGACATGGGTTAGAGCCCTGGTCCAGGAAGATCCCACATGCCGCCGAACAACTAAGCCCATGCACCACAACTACTGAGCCCATGAGCCACAATTACGGAAGCCCATGCTGCACAACAAGAGAAGCCACCACAGTAAGAAACCCGCTCACTGCAGTGAAGGGTAGCCCCCCCACTCTCCATACCTAGAGAAAGCCCACACACAGCAGCAAAGACTCAACACAGCTAAAAATTAATAAATAAATAAATCTTTAAAAAAAAACAGTAACGACATAGACATATTTACAGATATGGAGCTAACCACTAGAAGAACTAAAAGTAGAAAAAGTTTCAAGTGATGGCCCTGGGAAAGTAACTGGTGGTTGGGAAAGGGGGAGCAGGAGATTGTTACTCTTCATTATACACCCTTTTATTTTATCCTTCTATCATATGTATGCACTTGATAAAAATAAGGAAAATAAAAAACCAGCTAGGCTCTTTCTCTTCAGTCCTCTCTTCCATCCACAGCTTTCACAACTAGCCCTCAATTTGGGGGATGGAGAACACACTCACTCAGGAGCTCCCTGGTCGACTGTGTACTATTCTATTCATCTGTTTGTTGCTTGATCACTACATGTTGGGCATGGGGATATGGTGGTGGGCAAGAGGGGCGTGGTCCTTGCTCTCTTGAAGCGTACATTGGTGGGAAGGATGAATATAAGGCAGTTGCTGTTTAATTTTGACCTCTTCTCCCTCTCTGCTTAGTCAGCTGAGTAGTATGATATGCACTACTACCAAGGAGTCATCCAAGCAGTGTGAGCAGTTAGGGAGGTTTGAGCCCAGAGATGGAGCACCTACCATCACACTGGAGGAGAAACCATAAGGATATAATCACAAGCACTGAATTATTTAACAGGAATACACCCAGTGCACAGTTTCCTGCCTTAGTGTATGGAATCATGCACAGTGGAGTGTTTAAGGGTGCAGGCTCTGAAGCCAGGCTTCCTGGGTCAGAATTCCAGTTTTTCCATTTGTGAGCTGGAAGTATGATTCCAGATAAGTTACCAAACCTTGATGGTGCTACAATTCCTCATCTCTGTAAAGAGGATAACAATAGTAGCTACCTCATGGTTGAAAGAATTCACTTACCTGAATCACTGAGAAGAGTGGCTGGAAGAGTAAATGTCCAATGAATGTAGCATTATTATTGGGTACCTCTACATACTTAAAATGATTGAAAGAACGATACTGATTATGAATATTTTATGTCCGTGTAAATTGGATTTTAAGTTTAGAATTCAACATTTTTTTTTTTAGTTTATTTTTGGCTGTGTTGGGTCTTCATTGCTACAAGAGGGCTTTCTTTAGTTGAGGCAAGCTGGGGCCACTCTTCATTGTGGTGCACAGGCTTCTCATTGCAGTGGCTTCTATTGTTGTGGAGCACAGGCTCTAGGCACACAGGCTTCAGCAGTTGTGGCATGTGGGCTCAGTAGCTGGGGCTCATGGGCTCTACAGCACAGGCTCAATAGTTGTGGTGCATGGGCTTAGTTGCTCCGAGGCATGTGGGATCTTCCTGGACCAGGGACTGAACCGGCGTCCCCTACATTGGCAGTCGGATTCTTAACCTCTGTGCCACCAGGGAAGTCCCGAATTCAGCATTCTTATCACAGAGCATATTTTGTTTGTTTGGTTGGTTTTGGTTTTGTTTTCTTTTTTCTTTTTTTTTCTTTTTTCTTTGGCTGTGCCACTGTGCGGCTTGTGGGATCTAAGTTCCCCAACCAGGGACCGAACCCACACCCTTGGCAGTGAAAGCTCAGAGTCCTAACCACTGGATCAGCAAGGAATTCTCCACGGCTAATGAATTTTTTATCAGACCCCTTTTTAACAGACTCATGATCCTTGGCTACAAGGGGTTATTAACCTGGCTAGGGGGTTTTCCCCATGGGTGAGTGACAAGCGTATGTGTGAAACCCTGTAACCCAGATCGGGCCTTGAACCCACAGTCTTTTGAGATCACACACCTGATCTCAGGACTTAATGAAGTTCAGGCCCTTGATGTCTCATTACAGAAAGAATTCAGTGAGAGACAAAGTGATAGGTAAGAAGTGGATTTATTTAGAGAGAAACACACTCCACAGACAAAGTGTGGGCCATCTCAGAAGGCAAGAGCAGCCACAGAGAGTATTTTGATTCACCATTTATGACTGTAACCACTTGTTTGAACAGGGACATGAATGCACAGAAACAGATCTGGAAAAGATACACATGATGTGGCTGACAGTAATTCCCTTTATGGAGACCTAGATTGGAAATAGCAAAGAAACCTTTAGCAAGTCATCAATTGTTTGATTTTCTTTTTATGATGAAAATACATTCATGAACGTAAAAATAATTTTTGAAAGATAAGAAAACATGTCCTATTAAAAGAAATGCTGGCAGTCCGTTGGAGATGTAAAGGAAGGTATATTTACATTCAGATAACTTTTCTACTTTCATTGATTGAAAACTCAGTTTGCACTAGGCACTGCAGTAGGTTCTTTCGTACATGTAGCAAAGTACACATAGAGTTACCCAATCTCTTGCAAAGGCCTGTTTCCCTCATTTTGGAGCTGGCATGTCATGAATTTAAGCTGCACTGTGTCGAATGAAGGGGTTTTAACTGGAGTATCTAATCACCACGAACAGTGAGTGTAAGCAAAAGCATGGGGGTAAGAGAGTGTGAGAAATGTCCAGGAAACAACAAACAGTTGAGTTTGGACAGAGCACAGGGTACTGGAAAGAGAGTGATGAGACACACTTGGAGAGGTAGGTTGGATCCAGTACATCAAGAGCCTCAAATTCAGGGGGAAGGCATTTGGCTTTATTTCTTCAGGTGAATGGGAATCACTGAAGGATTTTGAGTAGAGGACTAATGCAATGTCTTAAGAAGAGTATTATTGTATCATATATAGGATGGATTCAAGTGAACTTCTTTATAGAATTTAAAATGGTTGTGGCCGGTTAGCTCAGTTGGTTAGAGCGTGGTGCTAAAATGGTCCGTTTAAGAGAGGATGAGGGCTTGACCTAGTGGGTAATAGGGAAAATAGGAAAAAGAGATAAACAGAAATAACTTGTGAGAGATAAAACAGACTATTAATTGGCTGGAAAAGTCCAAATGTTGGCAGGAAATGTAGAATGGAGGGATGTACAGACTACTTGAAAGTTTTCAGGAATACCTTTTTAGTTTAAAAAAAAAAATCAATAGATGTAGAGTTATCCAGTGATGCCATTCACAAAAACAGGCAAGTCACCAGGAACGAAACCTTAGGAAAGATGACGGGTTTGTTTTGGGACATACTGACATTGAATTGCTAGCTGAGCACCACAGCTAAAAAAAACATCAGTCATTTGAAGATCCATGTTCAGAGCCTCCTGCACAGAGAAGATAGTCAAAGATGTAGGCATGGGTAAGATGCTCTGGTAGAAGAAGAGAAGGATGATGGCAGAGACTTGAGGAATGGTTTACTTTGAGGATGCTGGAATATGAGAAAAACCAGTGAGAGACAGAGAAGGTCACCCAGGGAAGCAAGAGGAGATCAAAAGCCATGCCTTTAATGGAACCAAGGAAGAAGAGAATCCTAAAAAAATCGAGAGGTCAACAGTATCAATGTAGCAAAAGAGTTAAGGAAAATAATGACTGGGGAGGTTACTTCCTTCTCTGTCATTAGAAATGCCTTAGTAAAAGGCAATTCAAACAGCAGATGAGCCTGAAGGGCACTTGACACAAGTCCCCACACATTTTAAAGGTGGATGGAAAAGTCAAGTCAAAAAGAGAATGAGAGAGTAGCACAGACATATATATACTACCAACTGTAAAATAGTCAGTGGGAAGTTGTTGTATAACAAAGGGAGCCCAACTCAAGGATGGAAGATGCCTTAGAGGACTGGGGCGGGGAGGGTGGGGGGGACTCGAGGGGAGGGGAGTCAAGGAAGGGAGGGAATACGGGGATATGTGTATAAAAACAGATGATTGAACCTGGTGTACCCCCCAAAAAAATAAAAAATAAAAAAATAAAAAAATAAAGAGAATGTGAAGATACAGCTGGAATAGACTCAGAATAAAGATAGAAAAAGGTCTGAAAATAGGGTCATGGCTGCATGAAAATCTTATTACCGACATCTGGGACATTTTCCCATGTCCCAGAAGGCCTTGTTAAGGAGGATATAATGAAAACACTCTATGCCTCAAACTCTGAGCCACGTAAACCAATGATTCTGCAGTGGAATGTTGGGAGGAGGGCAGATTTCCTTTAAAAAACACGGACTACATCCTTCTTCTGCTCAACCACTTTCAATAGGTCCTTGCTCCCCATACAATGCTTTCTAAACTTTTTATCTTGGCAATGAAGGGCCTCGATAAATTGGGTCCCTCTCAATATTATATTCCACTATTTCTTAAAAGAAGTCCAGGCTGTCTCCCCAAAGTTCTGTTCATCCTCATCTCTGAGCTTTTGCTCACACTATTTCCCTTGCCCAGAATCTTCCTCCTCTCGCTGCTTCTTCATTCTGTTAAACCCCTAATGCTTAAATCAAGCACCCTCCTCTCTGTGAAGTTTTGTTTGTTTGTTTTTTGTTTGGTTTTGTTTTACAATCCAATTCCTATAACATTTATTTGGAGGCCACTCATTTAGTACTCAGTTGTTATCTGCTATTGTTTGCTATTATACCTTCTTTAGATTATAAGCTTCTTGAGGGCAAAAAAAATTTTTATTCGAAAAGCACCTAGCATAATATCATTTTTCATTTTGAAGTATTTTTATTATTTTTTTGAATTAATTCAATTACTTATTGGCTGTGTTGGGTCTTCATTGCTGCACGCACAGGCTTTCTCTAGTTGTGGCGAGTGGGGGCTCCTCTTCGTTGTGGTGTACAGGCTTCTCATTGTGGTGGCTTCTCTTGTTGTGCAGCACGGGCTCTAGGCACACGGGCTTTAGTAGTTGTGGCACGTGGGCTCAGTTGTTGTGGCTCGCAGGCTCTGGAGTGCAGGCTCAGTAGCTGTGACCCACAAGCTTAGTTGCTCCATGGCATGTGGGATCTTCCCAGACCAGGGGATGAACCCATGTCCCCTGCATTAGCAGGTGGATTCTTAACCACTGCACAACCAGGGAAGTCCCAGGAGGATGAATCTTAAGTTTGAAGCCTGTCTAAAGGGATTGGATCATCCTAAGTCAGATAAAGTGAAAAGGCAGATACTAAAGTCAGATAACACAGACAAGGGGGCAGTATTTTGTAAATTCAACCAAGTTTGGGGTTGTGCCATCTTGTGTGTTATGCAGGAGAGGCTCAATGACCAAGAGTCAGTGGTGGAGGCAGAGGCACTGGGGTGGAGATGCCAAAATCAGCTTCAATTCTCTAGCTGGGAGAATCTGCCCTCTTAGAAACTCTAGAAAGTTGAGGGTTGCTCTGAACTGAGGTCTGAGGTGATGAGATTCCTGAGGCTTTCTTATTAAAAACATTTGCTCACTGACTGACAGACTGCTGATACAAGTGAGATCTTGGCTGACTTGCATGTTTGGCTGCATTATTAGCAAAATATCCCACTCAATTTCCCAAATGGGAATTGCATTTGACTAAGAATATGTGAAAAGGCTGAGAGACCGATCCCAGCAGAATACTTCTCTAACATTATACTGTATTACTTCTACCTAATATTTAAACAGAAGTTTTAAAACTATAAATCAGAGCAAGTCATTCACCTGTACAAAACCCTACAATAGCTTCACAATCGCAAAAGAAATCCGAATTTCTTGCCATGGCCAGCAAGGCCCAAGCCAGTCTGGCTTCACATCTACAGCTCTTTCTTTGCACTTAGCTTCAGTTAAATTTTCCCTTCCTGTTGATTCTCAGATATGCCAAGTCATTCCAAGACCTTTGCACTTGCTGTACTCCTTTACAGGAACGCTCTTCAGCAAGCCCTTTGCATTAAAGCATCCTCACTTCATTCAGCTCTATCAGCTACTTAAAGAAATCTGCCCAAATCATTCTATCTTTCCCTTGCCCGTTTTATTTTTCTTCATAGTTTTTAGCAGTACCTGAAAATAGACTATAACTTACATTGTTTACTTGTTTGTGGTCTGTTTCCATCACTGCCGTGTCAGGTTGTATAATCTGTCTGGTTCATTATTTTTTTTTTTTTTTTTTGCTTTCTTGCCTATTTTTTTTTATTTTTTTATTTTTTTGGGGGGTACACCAGGTTCAATCATCTGTTTTTATACACATATCCCCGTATTCCCTCCCTTCCTTGACTCCCCCCCCTCGAGTCCCCCCCACCCTCCCCGCCCCAGTCCTCTAAGGCATCTTCCATCCTCGAGTTGGACTCCCTTTGTTATACAACAACTTCCCACTGACAATTTTACAGTTGTGTCTGGTTCATTATTATGTCCCTGTGACTAAAACAGTAACTGAACATCATAGAAGCGCAATAAATATTTGTGGAATGAATGAATGGGTGAATTTTCATATCTTCTCACACTCTCCATCCATCTGCCCACTGCTCCAAATTAATCACTCCAGAGATCATCTAGCTCAACACTCTCATTTCATAGGGGAAGAAATCTATCAGCTGAGGTGAAGGTTGTCTTGGGACTACCTCTTGCTCTTGTTCCAAAACTCTTCAGCAAACCTAGCAAGCAGTCATCGTCTTCCTTCCACAATCTACTGCACCTTGGTGTTATTGGTGATGCACAATAACTTGAGTACAGGGTATTATTCAAAGGCCCTTCTCTTTTACCTTCTATTTCTCTGGGGTCTCTCCTTCTCCTCTCTCTCTCTCTTCTCCCTCTGCCCTTCCTTCAGCGAGTCCTGAGTTCCACTCTTGGCCCACCTTTCCCACTGGTCCCATAAATCATCAAGTCCATTGCCATGACTTCAACTACCATCGACATGCAGATGAATCTATCCCCACAGCCCAGATTCCTCTCCTCACCTTCAACTCACATGTCTAACATACTTACTAGACAACTCTAGATACCCCTGGGGATCACGCACTCAGTATTTCCAAAGCAGATTTTATTCTCCATCAAAGAGCTCTTCCTCCGGTTCTCCCTAATCCAGTGAATGAGGTCATTCTGCCTGGCAAACTCCTCACTCTCTGTTCCCCTCAAACAGTCTTCAGGACTTGTTGATTCTACTTTTCAAATAATTATTGCATCTATTTTTCTCATTTTCACTGCTACTCCTTTAGTTACACCCATCATTTGTTCTTACATGGACAAATATGACAATCACCTAATTATTTCTCAAAGTGGGTTCGTGGCCCATTAATAAGGCATCAGGTCAATGTAGTGGCTCATGAGTTTTTTTTAAAAAAATCTCAATGTTATTTCTTTCTACAAGCCAGAAATCAGCAGGATCAAATTTAGTAGTAACACAGAGATGTTTACTGGCAGCCTTTCCTTTTTGTAAAGGTCAAAGTACTCGGAACATTTTGAATGAGCACAAAGACACGTCTAAGAGAGAAAGCCAGTGCCCTGACCCCATACACTTAAACTGAGTGGAGAAATGTTTTATATGAATAGCACTTAGTGGATAGCATTATCAAATACAGTGGCAATTTAGTTTTAATGTGATTTAAAACAGCATCGTGATTGTGAAAGATATTTAATGTCTCTGCAATGTTATTTGGTCCATATTCATTATGTTTCCTGCCCCAAAGGGATGAGCTCCTTGGAATAAATCCTTCACCTTTGTTATACATTAGCTCTAGCAGTCATCTTGGATTTGAAATAGCAGTCAGGTCTTCTTGCTCCAGGTTGGTCACTGCAGTTTTATTTTCTAGTTCCATGGTCTAGTCAGAAGCTAAATTTCCCACTCACTGTGAAATTTTCCCCTGTGTCAACAAGTCCAGTAATCACATCTCCCTCAAATTTTTCCTTCCTGAAGCAACCTCTGAATTTGGACAGGAGTGTTCCAAGCCTCTCCATACCTGCTTTGTGGCCTTGGAAGAAACACTCTTCCACCTGTCTCAGTTTCTTGCTGTCCTGTGTAAAGCCAGGCAAACAGGCATCCCCAGGAAAGGTACTGACTCCTTGCAGCAGGGGGCCATCCCATGGTCTCCAGATCTACCTAGCCTGCCGGTCCTGACCACTGGGCCAATCCAAGCCTGTGGCCATGTGGGGGACAGTCCTCAACACCTCAAGGCCCAGCAAGACCACTAGGGCGAAAACCATGACCAGATGAGGAGACTGAGGCCATGGAGAGAGGCCAGGCCCTCCCTTTCATAGTATGGGGGGAGCTCTTCACTGCCAGGTGGCTTGTGCCTGAGGTCTTATGTCCCGAACACCCCTATGACACCTCCCCAGTGGGCTGCTCAGCTCGCTAGAGTCAGAATTTTTTTGAAACATGAAATAGAATGAAATAGAGTAGAAAATATCTGAGTGCAGCGCATGCAGCAAAGCTTAACTATTTGTATAGTTGTGTGTATTCAGGGTGTACAATGTAACACTGTGGGGCATGGTCAAAAAATTTGAGTCTGTTCTAATTTATTACCCTGCCTTCACTTTTGATCCCCTCATATTCATTTATTCATTCATTCAGAGCAATATAGGGAATCTCTAAGCACTGCATACAAAGTCAGACAAAGCTGGGTTTGAAACCAGGCCCTAGCATTTAATGGTGGTGTGATGATGGGAGAGTTACTTCAACGCTAACCCCTCGATCTTCTCATCTTTAAAGTGGGAATAATAACATCATGCAGGCTTCTTTAAATCATTTACCTCTAATCTTTGCAAGAATCCCAAGTTACTTATTATTATCCTTATTTTGTTAAAGAAACTGAAGCTCAGAAAAGTCAAGTAACTCACTCAAGGCTACGTTGCAAATATGTTCCTGAGCAAGGAGTTCATTTCAAGGTCCCCTGTGCTCTTTCCACAGAGCATGAATTTCTACCCATATGATGTCTGAGGTTTGTCATCTCATGGCAACTTAGATGGAATTCTTACACATTCACATGACTCAATCAATTCGGTATTTATTAAGCATTAATTAAGTGCATAGCCCTGAGTCGGGGACTACAGGGGAACAGGAGAATAAAATATGGTCTGTTCTCTTGGAATGTGCATTTAACTTGGAAAGAAAACACCAAGAGACACAAAGCAACAGCAAGCCTATCAGTGGCATGAGTACCTAAAGGACATTAGATATTTAAAAATTGTAACAGGTGTTATCCTACAATAAATTTAAATGACAGCTAACAAAAGAAATAAATGTATATTTCACACAATGTCTAAAGGATTTAGTGCGTGGATCTAATTTGTAGATGAGGAATTTACATGGATATGAGTGAGTATAAGTTGCTTATTTTAAAATTTAGCAGAAGATACCCATTTCAGAGACTATGATTATTGGAATAGCATAATCTCTTTTGCACTTTAAAAATGAGTCACATATATTTGCATTTTACCTAATTATCAGGACTTTGTTCAAACAAATTGGTCTGCTTTCCAGTTGGGAGCTGATAGGGAAGAACAGCTTTTAAAAACTTGTTCTCTAAAGCGCTCACGGGAAGCTGCCTACTTAGTCACACATCAGAACAAGCCTCGCCCTTCCACATTTTGTTTACTCTTTCTGCTTTCCCTATTTATTGTTTTAAATTGATTTTCCATTCCTCTAGTGAGCACCATGTTCCAAGCAAAGCTGGGAAATTCGGTGTATATACACACTACCGACTTAGTTTTTCTATCAGGAGTTATTGAATATGAATAAGATGTACGGCAGAATGGAAAGGATTCAGTAGGAGAATTGAAGAGCAGAGCATGTGGACTTGGAGGAGATAACCTTGGAGGGTGCTGTTGCTCTTCCACAGTCCAACCCTACAGCGTGGAGAATGTGGAAGAGCCATCGATATGCCCTCACACCTCTGCAGTGATTGATAGGAAAGAAAAAGTCACACAGGACTTCTCTGTAAAGTACTGAAAAAAAAAATGACATGAGCTATATTATTATCTTGGTTTAACTGATACTTAAAAACTATCCTCCGTTGTTATCATTTCTTGAAAGTAAGCTCTGTTGTATCTTAGCTACAACCTATGAGAAAACTCTAAGAGGAAATCCCAGGAAGAATTGAGTTTTCAATTTTCTGTCTTTCAATTTCTTTGCTTGTAAATAAAATTAGGATTAGAGGCTCTAGAACAAAATCAGCACTACTCACATCCTGTTTAGGTAAGCCAAATGACATTCATGTTTATTCAGAAACCAAAAGTTCCTTTCACTTTTATCGTTTTCCACACTAGAGTTTTAAAGGATCTTAGAATATTTTTCAAATAAATGGGAATTTGCCATGTAGGTACACCCAGAGGTATATGACAAATGAGGTTCTCTGGTTCATGAACTGAAAGGTTAAATATTTTAAAATTCTTTGAAAAATTATCAGATCCAAAATGAAATATATATAAAGGATCTTTAAAAACATTGTCACAGTATGAAAGCTAGACAAAACATTTGACAAGAAAAAGACGACTTGCGCTGTAACACATATGAAACTAGTGATTAGTGATCTGCCGCTTGATAGCCTCCTGTAATCTGGCAATAAATTCAGTATAGGGCTCTTTTGCCCCCTGCATGATCTTTTGAAAAGAGACAGGAGCTTGCGACAATATTCCCAGCCAGCCCACGATAACAGGATTCCATTTGTGTGATGTGTGGGACTTCACACATGGCTTATGTCTAGTGGAGGCACAATGGAAACATTTACACATCATATCATACTTGACAGGAAGATACGATGGATCAGGTTTAATCCACTGTGACATATTATAAGGTATATGGTACTAGGCTCTATGGGACTGTGAAATAAAAATCGTCCTCCCCTACGGTATGAGAGTTAAACATGAAAAATAATAAGCCAGAAACTCGGAAATGGAAAGTACTCGCCCATCCCTTCTCCAAAATATTTAAAAAGATCCAGGCTATGTGGAACCAAAGAAAACCATTAAAATATAAAGGCACATACAATAAAAAAGAAAAAATACTAATGAACTTTACAAAAATTACAATCAGACTAAGCGTACGTCAGCTTGAAGGAAGTGAAAACATTGGCTCGGCAGGTGTGCCAAAGTGAGGTGACATGACACCAGAGAAGATGCAATCAGAGCAGAAGGCTTTGTGTCATTCACTTGAAAAAGACGCACTGAGTGCCTCCTATGTATATATCATGGTGCTGTATGTGAAACAATCTTTTTTAAAAAGTTAAAAGATATGATTTTGTGACATTCTTGAGTTCACAATTTTATATGCACAATAAAATAGTGCTGAGGTTGGGATATAATGATACTTAAAAACTATTTTTTTGTTTTAATCCATTTTAGATATATAAAGGAAACCAAATGGTAATGTGGAGCAATTGCTGAACCAGTCTGGGCTAAAAGCAATTTATGGAAGAAAAAAGTGTAGCGCTGTTTGTATACGCATGTGTAAATGAGTACCTGTGTGCACACAGGGCGTGTGTGTCGAGGGGGCAGCCTCCAGTCTAACCAAGCGTATTGGAATTCCACAGATCCCCTCTTGTCTTCTTGTTCAGCACCTCATAACAGCCACTCTTCAGCTTTGTTTTCCAGATTATTTGACCACCAGTTTTCGTGAGAGTCTTTTACCAAATGTCTCATTTATAGTCCCTTAAATATAGGCTTGTTGGTGAACTTCATAGATCACTTGTTTTTTGTTCATAACCTCAAAGGAAAATGGCTTTGGTTATTAGCAAAGTTTCAGTTTGAGGCACAATGAACTTAAAAAGTTGAGCACCACTTTCAATGTTAATATTTACAACGCATATGGTTTCATGTAATGAAATACAAGGTTTTTTATGCATAACAAGTTTGATTTCATACAAAATATGATTTAATTGAACATTTTACATCTCGTTTTCCAAATAATTAAATTATGCTAAGTGAAAGAAGCCAGACAAAAAAGAGTACGTCATAAGACTGTCTTTGTATACTGTTCTAGACAATGTCAAGTAATCTATAGTGACAGAAAGTGGATGAGTGGTAGCCTGGGGGAGAGGAAAGGATTGCCAAGGGACACAAAGAAAGTTCTGGGATGCTGGAAATATTTGTTACCTTGATTGTGATGATGGTTTCACAGATGTGTACATAGGCTAAAACTTATCAAAATTGTATACTTTAAATCTATGCAGTTTATTGTGTGTCAATTATACATACCTGAATATAGCTTTTTAAAAAACCCAATGTTGACTGTTAAGTTATTTCTCTCTACATAAACTGTGATAATATAGCTATTATATACCACACATATGTGGGGATTGAGGTGAAAATTCAAAATAAGAAAGCAGAATCCAGACGTATGATTGGCTGGAGGACGAGTCTTTCTTCAGTGCTATACCTGGAGGTCACGTGTCTAGCGACTTATCGCTTTAAGCTTTCCCAGCAACACTGAACAGTTTGCGTTCACCACCACAGAACAAACACCTATCCAAGCCCTTACATTACACTATTTCCTACGGTCTCTCAAGAAGCTAATATTAGATAATATCTCATAGGATTGTAACTACATGAAACATGGAGCAGATTTAGTAGCTTTTATTGATAAACGGAAGGGGAATGAAAAACAATGATTCAAGGATAAGAAAGACAGTTCGGTGCCTTTATTTTACCATTAATATCTGAAAGAAGGAAAAAGTGTTTTGAAAGATATGACTTTGGTATTCAGAGCACTGCTGTCATCCATTGCCTATTTCAAAACTATAAATTTAATCATGTCATTCCTGCTTAATATCCTCTATGGCTTCCTGTTGGCCACTGCCTTTAGGAAAAATCCTTAGCATGTTTTACCAGCAGCTCGGGATCTGACCCTTATCTACCTTTTCAGCCTCAGCTCATCTCTCTGTCTCTCACTCAAACTACAGCCACTCCGAATGCCTTCACTTGTCAAAGTTTTTCACGTTGTCATGCAGTTTGGGTGCTCCAGGAAGCAGACTCAGGCAGGGCTTCGTGTTCAGGATGTTTATTAGGGAGTGTTCTTGAGATCAACACCCATGGAAGGGAGGGGCGGGAGCAGGATTGGGAAGGAGGAGAAATCAAGCTGTGATGCAAGCCTGACAGCCTCAGCCAACGGTGTGGGTAGCTAGGAAACAGCAACGGCCCATCAGAGTTGGCCTGCATGTACAGGGAGGACGTGACCTTGGGCAAGGGGGCTCTCTGCAGCTGAGGCAATGCCTGAAGAGGTGGCCAGCCCTGCCAGAGCCTGGGGAATCAAGTCTTTCCTTAAAGAGGGATCTGGGTGGGGCATTTGCATGTCCACTTCACCCTGGTATTCACCTTCCGTGAAACTCTCTTCTCCAGTTCACCTAGGTAACTTCTGCTCATGCCTCAGATCTGCGTGTAATTCTCACCTCTTCAGAGAGGGATTCCCAAATTCCCAAACATGGTTGGTTTCTGTCAACCTTATCACATTTCTTTAGCACCATCCTTTTTATAATCCTTATCATACTTAATTGTGATTAGTCACTTCTGTTTTCTTCTTTACAGTGGTAACTCCATGAGGACAGAGATAACTTCTATAGTATTCACCTCTGATCCTCAATGCCTACCACAGGGTTGGCACATAGAAGCTACTCAATAAATATTGAGTCCAAGATTTAAAGAGCACTTCAAGGCACAAAGGCCCTTACCAACATCTGTTCTGACGTATACGAAGACATGCTGCCTCATGATGTCAAGCCAAAGACTTCATTTAGGCTCTATAATCAGACTGCCCAGTCCTTCGGTCCTAGCTTGACCACATCCTAGCTGTGCGTTAAGTTAATTAAACTCTCTAAGCTTCAATTTATTTATCAATAATAATAATGAAAGCAATAATAGTGTATTCCCCCCATGGCTGTTGGGAGGGTTCAATGAAATAGTCTGTGTAGAGGGTTTATCAAAGGTCCTAGAATACAGTATGGCATCAGTAAAAGTTAGCTATAATTACAATTATTATTTTTATTTATTTTTTAACTTATTTGGCTGTGCCAGGTCTTAGTCACAGCAGGCAGGCTTCTTATTTGCAGCTCCAGGGCTCCTTAGTTGTGGCACATGGGCTTTTTAGTTGTGACACGTGGGCTCCTTAGTTGTAACATGCTAACTCTTAGTTGTGGCATGAATGTGGGATCTAGTTCCCCGACCAGGGATCAAACCTGGGCCTCCTGCTTAGGGAGCAAGGAGTCTTATCCATTGCACCATAAGGGAAGTCCCATGATTATTATTATTTGGCTTTTGGCTGTAAGATCTTAACATACCTTAAAAAAGAGAAAAATATTAGGAAAATATTTTTTTATACTTGCCATTAAACGTGAACCAAAATAGTAATCTTAGAAAAATTAGAAATTTGTTGGATTTACATTTATCTTACAGTTTAGAACTGGTTTCTATTTTGTTTTTTTATATCTAGAAGATGAGAACAGCATTATCTTCTCATTACTTAGGGTCTTCTAAGGTTTTAAATAAGTCCTATTCCTGTCTTCTCATGCAACCTAGGAATTTATGACTCAGTGATACTTGTAGTTTACAGGTAGTGGTGGCAGGGGAAGGGGTGGCTGCGGTGAGAAACATGCACTTGCCTATGTCTGAAATGCCTTTTCCTACCTTAGGAGATGTCTACTTGAGTATGAATTGACTCATCAGCTCCAGAAACAGTTCCTGGACAAAGCCTTGCCTACCTTATTCCAAACGCTCCTGTATTTTTACCCTAAAACCATTTACACACCTGGACGTTTGTTCTAATCCCCCCACATTGCTCCTCCTCATTAGTCTGTGAACTTCTTGAAGGCAGATCTTCTACATCTTTTGTTATCTGGTACATTCAGACACTCAATAAATGTTTGGTGAATTGGTTTGAATTAGGAGAAAAACACCAGATCTCTTCAGAAAGATACAAATGACGAAGGGGTTTAGGTAATCTGTGATATGCTCAAAAACATAGAATTTAATAAGTCAGAAGTCAAATATTGTCTTTTTAACTTAAATATAACCAGCATCCATCTTTATACAGTGTTTTCTTTTATACCAGAAACCTCATCTGAGCCTTCAGAGGTTAAATTTTTCCTTTGAGAAAACAATAATTGTCGCACCCTGCTTTCTTTATGGGCTACCATGGCAATTGACTGCCAGTCACTTACCTCCATCCTTCCACTGGCCTGTATCTTTAAATTCTCTCATCATAAAGAAATACACACATTAACCACCCCACTTCTATGCCTTTATTACTCTTACTTCTGGGCCTCCACTTCCTCCTTTTTCTCCTTTTACTGTGTGTTCTCGGTCCCCATATTCTTCCTAATTGAAGTACTTCACCCAGCTACTATGAATCATCTGACCTCTCTCTTCTTTTAACTCCTTCATTACAGGCTTTAAACACTTTCCAACAGGAATAGAAGTTTTGAGGAGTACTAAAATAAGATCCAAATGTGAATTATTTATTTAATTGTGACTGCAAAGATTAAGAGAACATAATATATTAAGATGGGTCAATAACATAGTAGAAAGAGGACAAGTTTAGAGAAAGTGATGTTCTTTCCTGGATGCCAGGCAAAAGAACATAAGAAACGGAAACCACTGGCAACCTCAAAAGGGTTAATAGTAAGCGTTGTACGCAGGATGCATATGCCACAGTGAAATAAACAACACCATGCAGAAAGTTTTAAAAGGTACAATTGACTGAAAATGCCATTTATTAGTCAGTCTAGAAGGACGAAAATTAATAGTGAAAAGAACAAACTGCTTTTCTGGAAATGTCTCATTTCTTTATGTGTCACTGTACTTTAGCTTTTTCTTTTTTATTATTCTTAACGGTTCTTGGCAATCTTCTGCAATTTAAAGAAGTGATATTTGCTGAGATTTGTGATTACAAGACCTTGCATACAAGGACTCAAAGTGCTTATCTTAAATCTTAATGAGATGCCTCTAATTACATTCTGCACTTTAAAAAAATATTGTACTGGTATACACGTTTGAGCTATTATATATAAGGGATAAAAGACTGATCTGGGAAATATAGTGCTGAGAATACATGGTGACTACAATTAAAAAGAATAAATTCTGAGATCTGACAGTGCTTGCATAATTTAACAATAATTTATCAATAATAAATTATTCCTCCCAGTTGGAAAATACATAAAAGGTGATGCTGTTACCAAAACCCCACCTTGAATATAAAGCTTTATATTGTGTCTATTCATACAAGTATCTGTCTTCCGGATAAATTTTGAAAACCTCAAGGAAGAAAATACATTGTATTCATCCACAGCACTTAGGATGGTGCTTAAAATATGGAAGATGTCTCAGGCTTCTTAAACTAAAAGTCTCAATTGTCAGTTTCTCTCTCTCACTGACTATTTCCAACAGTCATAAAATGTTCACTCAGAAGAGAAAGATCTTTGAAATCTCACCTTGCTTCCCCACTCCCAATTCTGTGCTAAAGGCTATACCCTTGAAGTCCATTGCTTTGGCCCCCTCACTGGTCCCAATATTCCCATCTATCTATTCCAACCTCTCTTCCTCACTGCCCTCAGAGATTCTTTTCTTCATAGAGAGGACAGAAGAACCTTTTCAAGATATCTGTATGCCAAGTACAAGTCAAGTATTTAAAACACATTATCTCTAATACTCACAGCATGCAGCATAGTTGTATTACCTTAGTATTGCTAAGGGAGGAAACTAATAATTGATTCTAGGAAATATGGCTGTTATAGTACTGGAGCTGGCATTTAAACTTCCCTCTCTCTGACACTTCCTGGTCATGTCATTTTTTTGTTAAAAAAGAGAAATCACTATTGGAAAAAAGTTTTTGCTACTGGCTTTCACTTACAGAATAAATACAAACTCTTTGACTTGACATACAAAGAAAAAGAAATCCTCCTCAGGATGTCTCCACTTTTTAAGCCTCCTATGGTGGATTGTAAGCTCCAGCAGGTCTGGACTTCTCACAGTTCCCCAGACTTCCAGACCATTCCATGACTCGCTGCCTTCGCATGTGCTCGTTTCTATCTGGAATGACCTTTCTATCTTCTCGCCTAGTAAGTTCCTATTCAATCTTCAAGACTCAACTCATGCAAAAGTCAATTGCTCAGAGGTTTCCCTGATTTTTTTAGGCCGCTAAACTGCTCTATCCTATAGAGCACATGTATATAACAACACATTTCACATTACACTGTAATCCATTGGACAGAGAAGCTGTTTCTAACTCTCTCACTGTGAGATCTTCAAAGCTGCAGGCTGTGTGTTTATTCAAATTGGTACCTGTCCTAGTCAGTTTGGGCTACCATAACAAAAATACCATTGACTGGGTGGCTTAAACAACAGAGATTTACTTCTCACCCTTCTGGAGGCTGAGATGTCCAAGATCAAGGTGCCAGCTGATTTAGTTCTTGGTGAGAGCCATTTTCGTGGTTTGCCGATGGATGCCTCTGTGCTGTATTCTCACATGACAGAGAGCTCATCTCCCCCATGTCTCTTCTTATGAAGCCACTAATCCCACTTATGAGGGCTCCACCCTCATAACCTAATTACCTCCCCCCCCCCCCACCAAGGCCCTACTTCTAAATACCATCATGATGGGGATTAGGCTTCCACATATAAATGGGATACAAACATTTAGTCCACAGCAGTATCTCTAACACTTGGTTTTAAATTTTTACTGAAGAAAGGTGGAAGGATTAAATGCTGGTACTGAAAAATGAAATTTTCCTGCCCCCTCCTTTTTTATCCCCAGAAAGCAGTTTAGAAACAAGCTTATGGATGAAAGCTATCTGCTTTACATGATTTTCAAAATGACATGATTGCTTCAATAGGCATTTAAGAAGATACAATGAGCAAAGAATGAAAACTATCAAATCTAAATAAACAATGCAGCAATAACAACAGCTAACATTTATTGCTTAATTACCATGTTCCAAGAATTGTTCTGCTGCTTTTATGAGCAAGCTCATTTAATCCTCACAACAACCCTGTTAAGTGGTTATTACTACTGTGAGCCCCTTTTGAAACGGCGGGAACTGGGACACAGAACGTTTCCCCATGAGTACAGAGTCAGTAAGTGGTACAACTAGGATTTGAAACCAAGTAATCTGGTTCCAGAGCCAGAAACTCCATACTATATGAGTAAAGAGCCATGAAAAAACAGAGGACAGCGATCTTTTCAGAAAGATTAAATAATTCCTTCTCTATTTTAATACTTAGGGGAAAAAGATTCAAAGTGGAAAGACCTGTGTATAAATAGCCAGTAATGCTCTTTCAGACTAAACTGAGCCATGGGAAGGTCTGTAATGTTTCTATAGAGTGTGGTTAAGGAAAGCAAGCAAGACTCAATTACAAGAATTAAACTGAAAGAATATAACAAACACCAATTTATCAAGGAAGCCTCTACAAACGTTATGTCTAACTCTACGGTATAGGATTTAGGGATATAAAAGAACTGCAAAATGTGATTCCTGCCCCAAAGAACAAACACTGTTGCTGAAAAAGATGCGACTCTCGCACACAAAGTAATTAGAGAATAAAATCCTAAATTTTGTGGTACAGAAATAAAAGCAATTATAGAACAATAAATATATGTTAAATAGTCATTGTTTATTTTTTAAAATAATTTTGAAAATTAAACTGGGAATTCTTTTTCTCAAATGCTTCCAGAATCATCCTACCAGCAGAGGTTTTATAAAATAAATTGCTACTACTATAAAATTCCATAAAAATTAAGCTTAAGAGACAAAGAACAAAACTGAAACACACAGTTCTAGATTGAATTTTGATTAAGAATAAAAAAAAGCTTTGTTTTAGGGTATGAGTTAAATGGAATAGCATTAGGAAAACTGCCTCAGGAAGTCAGAACACAATATAAATCAGTCAAACTTTCCATACCTTTCTAGTTTCAGGAAATCTTAAAATATCACTCCATTCTGCCTGTGTGTGCAGCAAAGGCAAAGTTTCTGAGGCATTCAAAATATTTTTGAAGGTAGAGATTATATGTTTTATCAAATTAAAGTAACTTACATTTAACCTTGTTTAGAAATTTCAGGAGAGTACATTATAAAAGACATAAGAAGTCTTACCAAAATTCAGTGAAAGAAAAAAAAAAGACAAGGAAAGAAAATTAACTAAAGTAAAGGGAATAAAAGAAAACAAGATCTTTCCTGGTCATTAAATGTTAAAAGGTTTCAAGCTAGTTCAAATGATAATTAACTACAGAATCAGAGCTAAATAGTAGATTTGCCATTGTGCTGATGAAAGTGTAGAGAACAGTGGATTTTAGGGGCCGAAGGACTAGGAGAGACACTGGGAAACACAGAGGCAGCCTTGAGAATATAAGACAGAGGATACCTGGACCAAAAATATTCAGGAACTTAGATCTTGAACTACGTGAGATTTTCAGAGATGTTCTGGATTAATTATCTGGTGGCCAGATAGTTTCACATCACTTGCTTGATTAGGTATCTCAAAGGTCAGTGCAGGCATTAGGTCCTCAATCTCTTGAGAAACCTTGCTAAAAAAACTGCAGGGTCTCACTAATTATTAGAGAAATACAAATCAAAACTACAATGAGGTATCACCTCACACCAGTTAGAATGGGCATCATCAGAAAATCTACAAACAGTAAATGCTGGAGAAGGTGTGGAGAAAAGGGAATGCTCTTGCACTGCTGATAGGAATGTAAATTGATACAGCCACTATGGAGAACAGTACGCAAGTTTCTTGAAAAACTAAAATTCGAGTTACCATATGACCCAGCAATCCCACTACTGAGCATATACCCAGAGAAAACCATAATTCAAAAAGACACATGCACTCCAATGTTCATTGCAGCACTATTTACAATAGCCAGGACACAGAAGCAACCTAAATGTCCATCAACAGATGAATGGATAAAAAAGATGTGGTACATATAAAAAATGAAATATTACTCAGCTGTAAAAAGCAATGAAACTGGGACATTTGTAGAGACATGGATGGACCTAGAGACTGTCATACAGAGTGAAGTGAGTCAGAAAGAGAAAAACACATGTCATATATTAACACATGTATGAGGAATATAGAAAAATGGTACAAATCAACCGGTTTGCAGGGCAGAAATAGAGACACAGATGTAGAGAACAAACATATAGACACCAAGTGGGGAAAGTGGGGAGGGTTGGGGGGAATGAACTGGAAGATTGGGATTGCCATATATACATTACTAACAAGAAAAAAAATACCAAACAGTACACTCTGAATATATGCAGTTTATTGGATGTTAACTGTATCTCAATAAAAGTTCTTAAAAAAAAAACTGCAACGTCTTTGCATAGACCTCTAGGAGTTAATCTTCTATTATTTTATACTTGAACATTCATTCTAATTATTCTTAAATGTTTTCATAAGGATATGTTTATCTCCATATATGTGTGTGGTTATTTATAAATATCCCCCAAATAAATTGCTGCACCTTCAATTTCTTTCTTCCCTGTATCTACTCCCTTGAATCTGGGCTGGTTTATAACAGCTTTGCCTAATAAAATATAGTGAAAGTGATGCTGCATGACTTCCCACACTAGCTCCCAGGACTTGAAGCTTCTGCTTGGGTCTCTTGGAATGCTTGCTCCTTAAGTTGTCAAGTGGTATGAAGCCCAAGCCAGACTTGTAGAGTGGCCACATGCAGAAAAGAAAGAGAGAAATGCCCCACCAGCCCCAGCTGTTGTAGATATCTCAGCCAAGCAATGAGTCCTGCTGTAAAGGAGCTTTCACAGGACTCCAGCCTCAGCTGCCAACTGACTGCAACTGTTTGAAGGACCCCAGCTGAGAAGCCCAGCTCTGTCTGTTAACCAAAGAAGTGAAACATAATAATAAATTAGTGCTTTAACCTACAAAGTTTTGGGGTGGTTTATTAACACAGCAATAAAATAACTGGTACATGTCATAAGCATTTAAAGACAGATCTAATACTTCTTTATTCATTTATAATACTTAGCATAAAATTCAGCACCATCCTGTCATTCTGAAATGTAACTAATTCTATATATCTATCATATATTTAACTGAAGAATACCATCCTACTCTCTTTACATCATTGGGCACAAAAATAAATTGCTATATTTTGTTGAAATTTGTAAGGGCTATAACGTAGTACAATAAGAGTGATATATACATGAATAGAATTCAGAAGTTTATGTTAAAGAAAAATGGTTATATATTCATTCTAAAAAATAGACTTTTTAGAGCAGTTTTAGGTTCACAGGAAAACTGAGCAGAAAGTACAGAGCATGCCCATGTACCCCTTGCCCCCACATGTGCACAGAACTTTCCCACTGTCAACTCCCCTCATCACAGTGGCACATTTGTTACAATAAATGAGCCTACACTGACACATCATTATTGCCCAAATTCTTAGTTTGCATTGCAATCACTCTTAGAGTTACACATTCTGTGGGTTTCGGCAAATGTATAATGACATGTATTCACCATTAAAGTATCATACAGAATAGTTTTATTGCCCTGAAAAGTCTTTATGCTCCACCTATATAACCCTGCCTCCCCCTCTAACCCTTGGTAACAACTGATCTTTTTACTGTCTCCATGGTTTTGTTTTTTCCAGAATGTCATATAGTTGGAATCATACAGTACGTAGCCTTTTCAAATTGGCTTCTGTCACTTAGTAATATGCATTTAAGATACATCCATGTCTTTAAAATGGCTTTATTATATGTTCTTTTTGAAAAAACACTGTCATATTTTCTTACCCTTCATTCATTCCTTAATCATTTTAAATTTAGCTTCTATTCTCACTTCTCTATGGAATCCTATGCTCTTAAAGGTCACAAAATATTTCCTAGTCACAAAACCCAGAGCCTTTTCTGCAATATTGACTATTGCTACCCACTATCTCCTTAAACTCTTGCCTATGGCTTTGTGAAACTGTTCTTTTTCTTCTCTTTCTCTGCTTTTTCCTTCCTACACACTCTTCAAGGGTAGGTATTCCTCGAAAGACTGTCCTTCATGGAAGCAACCTAAACACCCATCAACAGATGAATGGATAAAGATGTGGCACATATATACAATGGAATATTACTCAGCCTTGAAAAGGAATGAAATGGAGCTATATGTAATGAGGTGGATAGACCTAGAGTCTGTCATACAGAGTGAAGGAAACCAGAAAGAGAAAAACAAATACTGTATGCTAACTCATATAAAACAACAAACAACGGTACTGATGAACCCAGTGACAGGGCAAGAATAAGGATGCAGATGCAGAAATGGACTGGAGGACACGAGGTTGGGGGAACAGGGGGCGAAGGAGAAGCTGGGACGAAGTGAGAGAGTAGCATAGACATAGATATACTACCAACTGTAAGAGATAGCTAGTGGGAAGTTGCTGTATAACAAAGGGAGATCAACTCGATGATGGGTGATGCCTTAGAGGGCCAGGACAGGGAGGGTGGGAGGGAGTCACAGGAGGAAGGGGATATGGGGATATATGTATAAATACAGCTGATTCACTTTGGTGTACCTCAAAAACTGGTACAAGAGTATAAAGCAATTATATTCCAATAAAGAGCTTAAAAAAAAAAAAAAAAAAGGCCGTCCTTGGTCTTCTCTATGCTCTGTATTATCATCTCAGCATCTTTCTCTCACACGCATGTTCTATCTAAAATATCTAAGCATAATCTTGGGTAATGTCTCTTACTTCTTATATTCAGCCAGTTACCAAAACCTGTCCATTCTCCCTCCCTGTCACATCTTGCAATTGTCCCTTCTTTCTGTTTCTTTGGTCTCTTTCCTAGTTGAGGACCTCATTAACTCTTGTTTAAAGAACGATAATAGAGTTGTAGCCAATACATCTCTGCCTTAAACCTATCTCCTTAGTCCATCCTATGCAGTCCTACTAGATTAATTTCCTTGGACTGCCTTGCTGATTAATGTCTACTTCATGTCATTTGAAATATAAATGGATATTTATTATTTCAGAAGTAGAATGCTGAAATAATTAATGACGATTGGGAAAACTATTATTTTTATACACAATTATTAATAACTTGTAAATGGATAAAAAAAGTTAAATTTTTTAATTGACATCAGATGAAATAAAGTGACAACATATTCAATAAACTGACTATCAGGAGAGTGACTTAGATAACACAAGAAGAGTATATCTTTTTGAGTCAACAAATATTTATAAAATCACAAATTACAACAAAAAGCAGAATTTTAGATGTTCTATTATATCACAATTCTAATCTTTTTAATAGTGCTTGTTTACTGGCATTCTAATTTTAGTAAAATTTTTGTTATTTTATTCAATTTAGGCCATGAGTGCTTTACGAAAAAGTCCTCTTTGGTATTATTCATAACTTGAGAGTTTGTTTTATAAAGCAGAATGTTAGTCCCTCAAAATTTCCTCAAAATATAGAAAAAGCTACAAACTCATGTGCAATGTACATATTATCTTTGAGCCAAATTAACACATGTATAAAGAAAAGTTGAAAGAAGTAGAAAAACATCAAGTATTCAAATAAATTTAAAAATTTTAATGTATATTACTAATTTGAGATTGAGTACATGGAGATTGCAAATTTAAGTTAAAATCTTGCCCCCACATTGTCTTGTCTATAGTTGACAATGTAGAATGTTAGAGATTCTTTTCTAAGTATAAGTCCTGGGTACAAAATCCCTTCTAGAAAATATATCAATGAAAACCTTGCTTTCTTATTTGTATTTTGTGTTACACAAAAAGATTAATGGTAATGTTAAATGTGTTACTTCAGCTTCTTGTACCTCAGTGTTTAGGAATGAAGGACCAAGTAGCAATAATTTTTAATAGACAGCTTGGTGGATCAAGGATGAATTCAATTGTGTATTGTATTGGGAATACAGCCAATATTTTATAACTTTAAATGGAGTATAATCTATAAAAATTTTAAATCACTATGTTGTACACCTGAAACTAATATAATATTATTAATCAACTATACCATAATAAAAAATAAAAAAAGTAGAGTGACCAGACATCCCAATTTGTCCTTGACAATCCAGGTTAATGGCTCTTGTCCCAGTATTATTGTCAATGGAAATCCCCTTTCAGTATTAAAAATTTCCTAGTTTAGATGATAAATTATACAGTCACCCTATCTAAGAGACATTAATCAAATGAACTGTATTGGCATAGTTGGGATATTGATTTAAAAAAAAACTAACTGTACTAAAACACTTGAATGCTGAAAAAAAAGTCAAACAAGAAAGGATGAATTCAATTTTCCTTTACTTGCTTGCCGAGAGATTTCTGGGTCTCAGTCAACTAATAACAGTAAATTTGACTGAACCAATACTAATAGCATAAAAATTAGTAAAGAAAATTATCATGCAGTTGTCATCAACACTGAAACAAACACCGCTGTTGTCTATTTGGCATCATACTTTCCCGTTTATGATCTGTGAATCTCAGAGGAAAAACTGAGAAGTATTTTTCCCAGAATCCCCTTCCCTGGAGGCTTCTAGTTAGAGTCTGCCAGCTACAGGCACTTTTTGTGACATTGGAATGGGGAAGAGCAGAAATGATTACTCTCCCAGGACACTGACAGATAAATGCGTGGACTGACAGTAGACATGAAGTTCACAGTAGCTTCTGGATGGGTTCCTGCGAATTACCCTCTTTAGTCCCACAGACAATCGAGATGGCTAGCAGTGGCTGCTGGAGAATTTTTGATTTGGTGCTGCAGGTTTATGTGGTTTGTAGGAGCTGCTTGGAGATTCTTGAGAGAAACAGAGGCTTCCAAGAAAGTGCTCAGAGCCAACCACCTTGGCAATACAAACTGAGATTTATTGGACCCACTTCCCTGATCTTTAATTTTCCAACCCTTCCAATGATCGTGGAAGTCTTTGATTTCCATATTAAAATCCTAGTGAGCATAGAATACCTTCTGTTTTTCTATATGTGCTTTGTTTAATACAAAGTGCAAGTTACTATGCACTGTCCACACTGTTTTGATAGGGTGTTCAAAAATTACTATGCATTATAATATAGTAATAGAATTATTAGCGAAAACCACCAAAGCACATTAGGTATGAGAGCTTTTTAAACTGCTCTATCATGTACTTACACAATGTGTTAAGACAAGATGGATATAGGAGCTGTAACTTTTTAAAAGAATGTTTAAACAAAACAAAGTCTTAAAAACTTTTCAGATAAAAATATTAACAAGCAGATCTTATAAAACTAAATATTGGCTGCTTTTAGAAGAAGTAACACATATATGCTGAAGTCTCTTAAAGAAATAACAAAACTGATATGCCTCAAGAATTTAAGAACACAAATATTTCTTAGATAATATGTGCTAAATATTCTCCTTCACTCTACTGTGGGTGTAAACTTTTTAACCTTCTTCATTTGTATTGTAAAGTGTTTTCTAGACAGATTCTAGCAACCCGTGCTCCCGCTAGCATTGTTTGAGAATGTCCATTTCACTATATCCTTGCCTACAATTATCATCATTTTTTCAACATTTTGACTAGTAAGACTGCCATAATATTTCAAAGAAAGTTGTTTCCCTTGGCCTTTGAGTCACTGGCATTCATAATATTAGTCTTATCTAAGTAAGAAAACACAAATCCAAAAACTAGGAAACATGATATTATTCTTGGTTCTGTTGTGGATTTCTCAATCTGGCCAAATATTTATGTTTTCAGTTAAAAAAAAAAAAGGTGGGCGGGGGGAAGCTGTTAGTCCTCACTCTTCTTTCTCAAAATAGTAACATTTAAAAAATAAGAACAGAGCACTGGCAAAATGGTCCCACCGGTGCAGGTCTCTCCAGCAAGCTCAGCTGCTACTCCTCCCTGTTCCTGGTGAGGCCTCCCGGAGTCAAGCACTACAATTACCTGAAAGCTGGGTAGAAGAGGAGAGAAGGATAGCAGCTGAGCAGGAAAAGAAGCAGGATGAGCTGAAACGCACTGAGAGAGAACCGGCAGAAGCCTGAGAGGACAGCACATTAAAGTGAGGCTGCCTTTCCCTGGACCAATGTGGATGACTAAAGCTTTCTGTGCTGGGGGGAAGGAAGGAAAGAAGGAAGGAAGGAAGGGAGTTAAAAAGGGAGGGAGGGTGGAAAGAAGGAAGGAAGGAAGGGAGGGAGGGAGGGAGGAAGGAGAGAGAGAAAGAGAGAAAGTCGATTAAGTATGCTAAGTTGATAGTGAATATTCATTTGCTTATTTCTTGGTTCAGCATTTGCTGAGACCCATTAAATGCCAGGCAGGTGTAAGGAATCGGCGCTGACTCCAGAGACCTCACCCTCTGGTCACGGACGCAGCCTAGCCATCAGGCAACAGTGCAGCCCCATGTGTCTTTATCCAAAGCATTTGGGCCACAAGTGTTTCAGAAGCAACACTATTTGTGGGTTTTTAGAAAGGTAAGATAAAACATGTTTTGTGTAACATGTAACACCTTCCAATAGAGCCTGGAGCAGCCTCCTATAAACAAATACAGCAACATTTCTGTAGTAAAACAACATCATACACAACCTCATGTCAGTTCAGGTTAGATTTTGCTGCCAATGAATTTTGGCACCTGTCATAAAATAAACTTTTGGTTTTCAGAGCTTTTTGCATTTTTGGATTGCAGATAAAGGACTGTGGACTTGAAATATGGTGTCATACATTTTAGGAGAGAGGTAAGAACAGAGTCCTAAGGGCATGTATGTATGGGTAGGGCACCCAACCCAAACTGGCAGGGGTGAGTGGAGAGAAAACAGAGATTGGCTCATAGGTGCCAATGAAATGGAAATATTTTATTGTATTATTGTTCCAGGGAGATGTCAGAGAAGTTGAGAAAGAGGTGACTGCCTGATGATGAACTCTGAGAGACTGCTTCTGAGTTTTCTTACTTTATGTTTCTCACTTCATGTTTTGTGTTACAAACTGTCAGATACTTCTTATTGTTGTGTTACAAAGTTAACAAGGAAAATATTATTGTCTGCTCTATTCAATTTCCTTATTGATAGAATAAAAAATATTGCAAACAACAGTACTTCATTTAAACACTCAACTATTTCTTGCACGTCTATCCTACAGTTCAAGGTTTTTATACATATTCACACTGTTTTCTCTCTTGTCTCTCTGGCTCCAGACAGGCTGTATACTACACCACAATACAAAAATGGTTATCTCACTCTCATGCCTGAAAACCTTTAAGCTCCCCACTGGGGGGGAAAATTCTGTATTGCTATCTCTCTCTCTTTCTCAATATATGCTGTATTGGACCAGGAATGGGTCATTAACCTGCAAACAAACTCAAGTAGGAGCACAAATTCAAGGAAGCTTTATGAGGATGGTGAACTCGATGGTAAAAGGCAGAGGGGCAAACAGGACAAATGCTAAGCTCAGGAGAGATGTATGAAACGTCATGAGGCAGGCCAGTCAAGAACACGCGGAAGGTGCCTCTTGGAACTGAAGTGTATGGAAGGCAGATCTAGAACTAGAATCCCTTTACCATGGGCCACGTCTCAACGTGTGAAATATTTATATGTGAAGAGTCGCTTCTAAAGTTTGTTTCGCTTAATGTTTTTAAGATTCCATTTTTCCAAGCTTACTCGCACAAACTATTTGCACTATTTTTCAAGGCAGATTTTCCTAAGTAAATGCAAACTCAGGACCTGATCAAGTTATAAATCAGTCAATCAAAAGTATCCATTGGAAATCTCTTAAAAAAGTGACCAGCACGTGCCGAGGGGCAGGCCCTCCGCCCAGGGTCCACGGGGCGGGGGTCCTCGGCCGCCTCCGCAGCCCTGCCCGCTGTTCTCTGTCGGCTGCCGGCGACTTTTGATTCAGGAAGCTTCCTCTGAGGCGGGAGCTACTATTTTTCCTAAATGCAAATTGTTAAATAAAATATTTTGCGCTCTCAAAAAAAAAAAAAAAAAAGTGACCAGCACACAAGAGAAATCTTGAAGGTAGTCATCAGAAAATAGCATCAGGGAAATATGAACACATATGATTTTACTATATTGTATTATTTTATTGGATGTAAAAAAAATTTTTAAGAATCCTAGAAACCTCTCAAATAGTTCAATAAATACACTACCTTTAAAATATTAGAAGCTTTAGGGCATTCCTTGGTTTCCACACTGCAGCATATTTACAAATACAAAGTACAAAACATCAGCTATTCATTTTGCCTAGCTGGGAAAAAGGGCACTGAATATTAAAACTTCAAAAATGGTCATTTGAATTGTATTATGACTATGCAAACCAGAGGAGCTTGGCTAAACATGAAAAATGCAAACTCCTTTTCATTTCTTGCTCCTTAACTCAAACTCTAAGGGCAAGGATAGAAAGAAAGGCATCTAATGTCTCTTTCCCATTTCTTTTTCATGCACCCTAAAATATGGTGGACCCTAATTCTGCTAGAGTATCTTTAATGCCTCCCATCTCTAGATACAATATTTACCTAACTGGGAGTTTATTCCAGTGACAATTAAAAAAAAAATCTCTTTCATATGGAACCAATTTTCCTGAAGGAAGTTGACCTAAACCTTTGATTGTGAGTATATTGGGGAGGTGGGGGGGAGGAGGAATTAAATTCCTTCTTTGTACAAACATGGGATTGCGCTTCCTGAAATAATCGTATAATATTTGAAGATTAATCCTGCAAAATAGGTTTTAAAGATTAGGAAAATAAGGCTCAGAGATGAAACTACTAGTCCACATGGAAGATACAGTTCATAGAAGGTCCAGTCAAAACCAGAATTCAGATCCCCGACTTCCTGCACAGTATGCTTTTATATCCTATATGGTAGGAAATACATTTTCTCAAATGCATTTGTTCATTCCCTTATGCATTCATTCAAGCAAATATTTATTAAGGAGTGATTTAGTCTTTATTTAGTAGTACCTACTGAATGTCAGACACTTCACTGGAGATATAGCTGTAAGCAAGTCATACAATAATCCCTGAACTTATAGACTGCATTTAGATGAAGACAAAATAAACAAGAGAAATAAGTAAAATATATAATAACTTCAATGGTGGAAGTACTACAAAGGAAAGTAAAGAAAAAGGGCGCCTAGGCACAAAACAAAGGGAGACTGTAAGTTTAAATAGGTTGATTAGGATAACCATACCGAAAATGGCATTTGAATAAAGACTTGAAAGAGGTGAGAGACTGGACATGCGGATATCCCTCAGAAGAGCATTCCGGGAAGGGGAACAAGTGTAGAAGCCTTGATCTGCGCGTGCTTTGAGCATATTTGAGGGCAGTATGGAGGGCAGTGTGGCTGGAGCAGGGGGCGAGGCAGAGAGCATAGCAAATTAGGACAGATTGTGTAGGGCTTTTGTGGTTGTCATTTAAGTGAGGCTGGAAGCCAGCGGAGAGTTTTGAGCAGAAGATTGACAGGATGTAAGGTACATTATAGATGAATCACGTTGGCTGCTCTTTGAAAATAGTGTGGAGATGCGATGGTGGAAGAAAGAAGACTTGCTGGAAATTTTCAACAATAATCAAGGTGAAACGTGGGAGAGGCCAGAGTTACAGAAGAGAAAGTGTTAATCAGTGGTTAATTCTGGGGAGATTTTGAAGGTTGAGTCAACAGGATTTCTTGACGGTTTGGGTATGGGTATGAGAAAGGAGGAGAGGAATCAAGGGTGATTCCAAATTTTTAGCTGAGCAACTAAATGAGGGAGTTGTCGTGTACTGAAATGGGGAAGGCTGCAGGAGTAACAGATGTGTGAAGAGACCAGAGAATTCCACTTTAGACATGCTGAGTTTGAGGTAGCATCAAAGACATCCAGGTAAAGATCAAGCAGGGAGTAGTATATACGAGTCTGCAGTTCAGGCAGGAGGTCTGGACTGGAGATAAAAATTTGAGGGGTCAGTAGCATATACATGATATTCAAGCTCCAGGACTGAATAAGGGCACTAGGGGAGTGATTATGGATAGAGAGGAGGCCACAGGACTGAGCTCAGGAGCACTCCAATGTTTAGAGATTAGAAAAATAAGAAAGAGCAGTCAGCTGAGTGCAAGATTAACTATTGCAAACGCTGAGATGAGGATTGAAAACCGGCCACTGCATTTAGCGATGTGAATATCATTGGTCATCTGATCAAGTGCAGTGTCAGTGAAATGCTGGTTTGCCTGAAAGGAGTGGGTTCAGGAGTGAGGGGCAGAGGAGAGGAGTGAGAGACGGCCAAGTGTCAGTTTTTATGTATTTGCTTCCATATTTCTATGTGGTTGTTAAGTATAAAAAAATGTTTTGGTAACTATAACAATAACTTTTTATTGAATGCCCTTTATATTATAGGCTCTGTGCTATGCACTTTATACATTTAAAAAAGAATAATTCCTTGCCACAAAATGTAGTTTACAAATGAGCAAAGTGATGGTTAAAGAAGTTAAGTAACTTTCCCAAGGTCCCATGTTTGGTAAACGGCAGAGTTGGAATTTGAATTTAGGTCTGTTTGACTCCAAGCCTTCATCCTTAATCACAGTGTTACATTGCCTTTAAATATTACATAGCTACGCTACATAGCCAATTAACTATTAAAAAGCCACATAAAAGTGATTCTTTCCTGAGATTAAATACTAAGGTGGAAGAAAGAATGCAGAAAGGTAAATGAAGCTCCCCACTCCTTGTTGGTTAAGGTATTCTCAGTCTCTGGCAGGCATAACAGACAGAACTGAATAGGGTTGTTCATCATTTCAGCTGTCAGCCAGCTCCCAGCAGGTATTTAGCCCTCTTCAATATAAAATGGCTTTATGAACCAATTTTAGCAAATAAATTGTAAAAATTACAATTCTTAAATTCAAATAACAACTTTCATTGGAAAGAATTCAGCCCTATGAGCATTAATGAAAAAGGAGAACCGTGGTATGCCTAATATGTCTAAGCCCAAAAAGCCAAATATAAAGAAAGAGAGTAGTTTGTTTTCTTATCTGGTTTTCTATTTGCATGAAAAGCAGTGATACGCCTCAGCACAGGAGGGTTTGTGGTAAACTGGGAAGGACAAATCTCATAATACCCTGTAGGCCCACTCCCTATCCACACCCTCCATTCAATTTTGACTGGTATTTTAATTTACCCTCAGACTCAGCTATTGAATCTTCTGCCTTGGGCCCAGTGGGATAAGAAGAACGTAACATCAAACAGAGTTGTGATGGAACGCCACATGGCTATCAAGAGAAACACCTGAGTATCATAATTGTCTCTGTTCCAAAAGCCTGAGATTTATAATTCTGTTACAGCTTGGCCCAATACAAAAGAAAGAAAGATGTTAAAGTATCAAATAGACATTTGTTAGGAACTACTAAAGAAAATTGTATCAGCTGGCTTTGGATTTTGGGGGTGTGGTATTAAAAACCACTGCAGTTCAATATGATAACCCTGTATTAAGACAAGAAAAAAAAAAGAGCTAGTGAAAATATTTGGGGAGTTCTGAAGAGTTTACAAAAGAGCTAATGTTACCAGGTAAACAAAATCAAGGGATACCATGGCTATAGAGTAGAATTTAAACTAGGTCTCCCTAAAACCGAGTTCCTCTGCCAACTTTATGATGAACCTCTCTATCCAAAACATTATACCCTTTCTTGTTCCACCCCTTAGGACTGAGGAATATCAAAAAAAAAAAAAGGGGGGGGATTGAAACTGAGGAGGGCTCTTCAGGGCCCTCCAGGGTACAAAAGCTTCTCTGGGTCCCCTGTTTTTCTTGTTTGTAGAAAAAGGATTTAATCTCCTAGGCCTTCCCTGAGTCCCAAAGAGCAGACCCAAACAGTTACCAGTGAGGGAATTGAAGGGATACAGAGACAAAGGAAAAGCAGTTAAGCAAGAAAAGTAATAATGGGATTCCCTGGTGGCGCAGTGGTTAAGAATCTGCCTGCCAACACAGGGGGCATGGTCTCAATCCCTGCTCCAGGAAGATCCCACATGCTGCAGAGCAACTAAGCCTGTGCGCCACAACTACTGAGCCTGTGCTCTGGAGCCCGTGAGCCACAACTATTGAGCCCACATGCCACAGCTACTGAAGCCCGCATGCCTAGAGCCCATGCTCTGCAACAAGAGAAGCCACCACAATAAGAAGCCCGTGCACCACAACAAAGAGTAACCCCTGCTCACTGCAACTAGAGAAAGCCCATGCGTAGCCACGAAGACCCAATGCAGCCAATAAATAAGTAAACAAATAAAGTTTTTTTAAAAAAGAAAAGTAATAATAATGGTTCAGCAATAAAAGAGAATCCTAGTTTTTCCTCAGGGTAACAATCTGATGCATATCTTTGAGTAGTTCTGGAGAAACTAAGACACACTCCCACCCCCACCCCTACTCAGGAGGAGGGTGTTGACTACATGCAGACCACAAGCATGTAGAACGCAGACTGACTAGAACCAGAAAGTTGATAATTCAGATCGCTGAAACACCACCCTGTTATCTTACTGCCAACCAATCAGAAGAAAGTCATGCACCCTGCACCATCACCCCAAATGTCGCCTTTAAAAACCTTTCCCTGAAAGTCACCAGGAAGTTCAGGTCTTTTGAACATGAACTGGCTGTTCTCCTTGCTTAGTGTCTTGCAAATAAACACTGTTTTCCTTCACCACAACTTGGTGTAAGTAAATTGGTTTTGCTTTGTGGCAGGCAAGTGGACTCGGTTTGGTTTGGTAACAGAATCTACTGATCAAGTACCTACTTTTAGTTTTATAGAAATAGAGACTTACAATAAAAATATTTGCATTTGTAAAGCACTATTCCTCTTTTTAAAAATCTTTATGTATACAAAGAAAGAAATTAAAATACTTCAATAGTGTAAACTGTACAAAGTCCCCCTGACTGCTATGCCCTCAATTCTTTTCCTCAAAGGCAACCAGAATTTCTAGTTCCTTATATATTCTTCCATATATATTTTATGAATATATCCACATTTATTACCAATATCTTTGAAATAAAAGTCATTGGTTCTCACTTGATACTTTTCCTTTACTCTTTCACATTTTGTGGATTTTGGTATAGTAATCACACCCTATTCAGAAAAATAAATAGCATGACTTTTTTTCCTCTAAAACTATTCAAACAATCCATAAATATTTAAATATTTAAGCTGCACCTTTATCTTTAAATTTTTACTTCACAATTTTCCACGCAATATGCCTGACATTGTTAGAGATCAGTATTTCCCAGACAAAATCCTTAAATATGTACTGTTCAGTGTGCTTGCACTCATTGCATTTAGTAGAAAATCAGAACATGGCGAGAAACCAGTGTTTATTAATTTAACACTGAGCCTTTGATAGAGCCTGCTTTCCTCAATGCACCTAACAGAAACTGTATTAGATGACTTGCTTTGATTCCCAAGTCTTTCTTTATGCAGTCCTTAAATATTTTATGAATCCAAGGAAAAATTCAGTACAAAACTGAAATACACAAGCTGGAAGAGGAGAAGAGAAATGAAGTTCCTGTATCCTCTGAAAATGAAGGCACAGAAATACACTTTGTTTACCCTTTCATTTCTCCACTGGGTGTTATGAACGTGTTTCCCTGACTTACCTGGATTCTGCAGCATATACAGAGCTGGGCAGGGATTTTCTCATACTTCTTAGCCAGCTAACGGTCAGTAGTCTTCCAAAATCTGTTTACTTTTTAACAATAATCTGGTAGCTTTTGAGATCTTGAGAAAGGATGAAATGCAACCTGTTAGGACTCGGGAGGAGGGAAAGGAATTCTTGAAATATAAGGATTCGCCATATTTATGTTATCAATTTCACGGTTTAATGTGAGAAGAGGCAAAATGCAACTATTAGGATTAGTTAAAATGACAGATTACATTTACGCTTAGCTGAGGCGATTCAGGAAAATGTGCACAGAGCCCTCTGACATATGACTTCCTCTTACTCCGATGTCCTCGCTACCCCCCTCTCTAAAACAAGACGGCCGTTGACCTCATTTGTTTCTGAAATGGCTATTTTTTAAAAAATGAAATTGTTTCTCACTGAAAACTTTTTACTATACAGCTACATAATAAAACTCAACCATCAACGTACGTAAAATATATACACACAGTGAATTCAACTTAAGAAAATTTCCCAAAATATTCACATAGGTTGTTTGGGACTAGACAGACAAAACAATAGCTATTTGAGTTTTTCCCTTTCACCTAATTGTTTTTGGTCTTGGAAAGACATATAGGCAGAGCTTTGCTGAACACCAGTCATTCATTTTCTATAGCTGCACTTAAGAATTCACCCTGCACAGAGTGTACTAAAATAAAGAAGTTCAAATTGACATTAGAAATAATGCTACTAGTGATAGTATTTTAGCTGGAGAAAAAAATTTCTGGGATTCTGCAAAATTGTCTATAGAAAAATAAGAACTGAAAAAATGGGATGAAGTGGAGTTTGTCAGATACATAGCACATAGGATGAAAAAAGATCATGGACACAAACTAATATAAAACAAGAATATGAAACTATTTACAATAAATGAAAGAGAAGAAAAGACATGGTCATACTCGAATTAAAATCTCTCCTTCTTGATGTCATATATATAAAATCAAAGCTCTCACTTTAAACATGCTAGAGGACTAAATAACTAGTTGGCTTCTGCTTTGCTCTAAAGCGAACACAGCGCACAGTGGTTGGGGGAAAAGCTTGTAATTACTGTTTCCTTTCTTTATAGAGTACAGCTCATTGCTTTTCACTTCTCAGGAGAAAAAAGTACCAGATTTATGAGGGCTTTTTCCTCCTCACCTCATCCCTAGACCCAGTTTAAACCTTAATCCTCATCCCTTCAAAGACTATAGCATTTCAATTCATTTCAAAGCACTGGAATGGTGCTGATGAGAATAGGACCAAAATAAAAAAGAGATTAGCTATGCTGAGAAATGTCCATTGTAAGTACTGCAAGAACAGTGAACCAACCAGCCAGCATATATTGAAGTTGCTGTTTACAGGAAACTGTACAAAGCACAGTACTGGAACAGAAGGGAATGGGGCGTATATCATAGACTTTGAAGATGGAGAAAAAATTTCTGTGTAAAATAAATTAACGACCCTCCAAAGAAAATAAAAATTAAGACATTCAAATATATATGCTTCACACACACATGCAAACTGAGAAAAAAAACAACTCCTTAAAATCTAATTCGAAAATAATATAAAACCTTATTGTGGCAGTTACAGTGTTCTATTTCTCTAAAAGAATGATAATAAGCTTTATGCTATGCCCATGACAGCAAAGACAATTAGTTGTTCCAAAGATCTGACCACAAAACAGTTTAAAAAGATATGAAAATAATTACATCAGTGTATGGACCCTGGAAAATTTCTTCTCCGGTAATAAGGTCAGATAGACATTTCCTGTTTCACATTTCTAGTACACGTTGTCTTTTAGACAATAATAGTGTGAAACAATAGTTTGGCATGAGTTCAATGCATACTAAGAAATGCCCTGGCCCTTGAAGCCTGGGATGAGTCAGCCTCAAATGGCAAAGATCTCACCTCAGTGACGACAAGAAAGCAGACTGTCTGGGGCGTGGTGGCCCTAGAGAATAAGATTCAAGAAGCCAACCCATCTAGACTTCAATCTTTGATGTTTCTTGACCAGCGAAGAGCGCTTATGTTTAAGGTGTACATTTACACAGATGGCATTTAGGCTTGTGTCTGCATAACCTGGCTTTTTTTTTTTTTTTTTTAATTGTTTGTAAGGCAAAACTGCAATACAGGAAAAGAATGAGTTGGCAATCCCTCCTAAATAGTTAACCAAGATCGGTCATTGCTTCCACTACTCAGCCTTCTCCTGCTTTACACAATTAATCCAGGCAACAATGAGCTCTTTCCTGCCCTTCACCAAACTTTGCAAACCCTGGGAATCCTTACCCTATCCATGGGCCTTACCACTACTTTGAACACCATGAGACAGAGCCACTCAGTGCTACGCACCTCCTAAACTTGGTAATTCACACACCCAACTTCTCTGATGGGTACGAATGGTTTACTTTTATTTAAATAAAAATGTCAGTTACCAATATTTCCATGGTGAAAAATTAGACAAAAAATCAGAAAATTCTTAGAGCCACATTTGTCACAACTGGGATCCTCAGTACATGCTGGCATCAAAACAATGCGTGCCAGCTTGAAAATATTTAGGCCAGTCATTTCCAAGGATGTCTCTTGTCTCTAATCTTCTGCTACTCTGTTACAAAAAGTAGATGAAGAGAGCATTCTAAAATAAAGCAGAGTATGCAGAGGAGTGAACAATGGGACAACCATACAGAGTTAGGAGGGGCAGAATCTGAGCCCAGAAGTTACAAAGCAGAAGGAATGGCAATGGGGGAAAAGAGTAGGCAACTGGGAGGAGGTTGCCTTTCATCCAGTGCCGGAGAAAGACAGGGGTGAGGTCCTCCTTCACCAAGGTTTCTTCTTCACACTCCACACACAACTTATCAAGCCTTCCTCATTTTTTACAAGGGATAAAACACCTGCTGTTTTCTTTTTCCCCAAATAATAAAGTTTTATTCACTTATAAATAATACATATCTATTTTTAAATTTCAAAACAATATAAAAAGAGAAAAAAACCTAAAAATCATCTCCCACCCTACTACCCAGAAATAAGCACTGTTTTGATATTTTGTGGAAAAGCCTTATAAAAATCTCTATACATACATATGCACATTCCTGAACACACACACACACAATTTTACGTAAAGTGAGGCATGTTATACCAGGAGCTGGGCAACATTCTGTTTTCCCTTAACAAGTCACAGATATCTATCTATTTCAATAAATATAGACATACACAATCATTTTTAATGGTTGCATAATGTTCCTTTGCTGGGGCTATATCATAATTTATTTAACAAATCTTTCATTGTAGGAAATTTTTAAAAATTTTTGACTGTTATGACAGCGCTGATACTAACACCTTGTACATAAATTATATGCGCTATTATGAGAGTTTCTTTACTAATCTGATAATGAAAAATAGCTCTTGTCTTTTTATTTCTACTTTTTGATCTTTGGTGAGGTTTTAACATTTTGTAGGCCAATTATATTCTTCAGTGAATTACTGTGTCCCTTTTTTCTGTTAGAAAGCTTTTTATCTTATTGAGTCATAAAACCTCTTTGAATAGTAGGAATATCAACCCTCTTATCTTTCATACCATTCATGTGTCACAATGGCTTTTTTTTCCAGTTTGTCCCTTGCTTTACAAACAATTTTATTATGTTTTTGCTGAAGCATTTAATTTTTACATAGTCAAATTTCTTTCTTGGTTTAGTTCTGCTGATTTAATCTCCTACTATTCCTACCAGCACTAACCTAAATCAGATACTTTATCATCTTTCACCCAGATAACTAGAACAATCTGAATTGGTCTCCCTGTTCTCTGTCCCCTGGAATCTAAACTCCACACAGGTGTCAGAGAGTTCTTTTTAAAGTGAAAATCTGTCCAGGTCATTCTTCTGTCTAAGACCGTTCAGTGGTGTGTGTCTCAAGTTGGGTATTTGTCTGGCTCTTCCAGGAGTCAATAAAATAACAACTAACCATGGCAAATATTCCTGGATCATTATTTACTTGCGAAGATTTTTGAAGAAGGAAAGAACATTATTCTTATTTTAAGAAAAACACAAATATGGAGCAGGTGCAAAATTCAAATGAATTTTTTAAGATAAGCAAGAAGGTTTCAAAGACATTAATATTTAGGTGGAAATGTTTAAAAAGCAATGGATATAGAGGATAACTCTTTAGTGCCTTAACATGTGCAGCAGGGAGTACCCTGCATTCACCAAAATCCATTGCCTTTTCCTCCTGGTCACATAGGTTTCCCAGTCTCCCTTGAGGTTAGGTGTGACTGGGTGATTGAATTCTGGCCCATGAAGGTGGAAGAAATTGCAGTGATCATACAATTTATTGTCCAAATCAGGGCACTGTTGAGAGTGCAAAGGACATTATTAATTGTTGTCCTAGGAATTCAGGCATAAATTGGGCACATGATCACCATGGGGAGAAGTGAAGTATGTCACCCCAAAGTGGGCCCAGGCATAACTCCCCCTCTCTTCTCCAGTCTGTTGACAGATGTGGAACATTCTAGCAGAAGATTCAGTGCCCTGGATCTATCCATGGAATGCTCGCACTACACTGTTCCAAGAGTGACAGCACCACTTCCAGCATTTCAAACCATTGAAGGTGACAGCAGTTCTTGTCCCGACCAGTGCAACATGGAACACAAAGCTTTCCATGAAATGGACTTTCCCTAGCTCTCCAGCCTTACCTTTCATCATTCTTTAGCTTAAATTTAAGCTCTAGCAAACTGAACTGCTTGCTCATACATTTTAAAACACCTGTTTATGTGTCAGTCTTTCCCATTAATCAGGGAGCTCCTTGATGGCAAAAATTTAGTCTTAATTATCTTTGTAGCAAGTCACTACCTGGCACACAATACATTTCATGAATCTCTGTGGAGTGAAGAAATATTTATCTAAGTAAGAAGTAAATCTTTCGGCCGTGGCTATTTTGTGACCAGAACTAAAACTATCAGAATTACATACCACTTGGAAGATCTTATATCTGCAAAGACATGTATTCAAATACAAGAATTTGGAAAAATGAACTACACACTTTTGTAGCCCTAAAATATGAATGCAAAAATATTCTTCCTCCTAGCCTTCAGTGTTCCTTTTTCTTCACCTCCTCCCAGCCTATCCTCCCCACCCTCCCCGCCATACACAAACACAGACACACACATATTCCTTCATTTCCTGGGGAAATTTTTGACTTAATTAACAATAGGAGAATAAGTTTGAAGGAAAAGGAAGAATTAAGATTTTCAGTTCAGATCCTAATGCCGGACAATAATCCCTACATGAGGTGCTTTTTCTCAGCAGAGGGATTTATCACTCCTGCCTCCCAAGATGATTAAGAGTTGATGTACAATTGACAATGATGTACACTAGAGCATGTTATCAACTCAAGAAAGGGGCTTTGCCTGCATGGTTTAATTCACATTAATTGTAGTTAAGCTGCACACACAGAGCATAATGTCCTCTTTGCTCTAAGAAAAGGAGGGGCTTTCACCACCTAGATTATGAAATATTGATTAATTCACGTATGCTGACATCCATCTAAAAACAGAATCATTCAATCTGTCACTCCTTCCCCCTATCCATATACAAAAACATAATGGCAGTCCTGAGAAGAACAAAAGTAGTGATGAGGGGGTAAAAATGAGGAAGGAGCATAAGAACAGAGAAAGAAAAACACTGCAAACGAAATATGTCAGACTACAACCACAGACACAACATCCACACACAATCTCACACACACACACACACACACACACCCACTCTACTAATTAATGCAGCTTTGCTTTCACGCCAAATATTGGGGAAACATTAATTAGAGAGAAACCTCGTTAATCCATTTCCCAGTTCATTAATTATGCATCAATGCCAAGTTTTTGTTGGCCTAACATAAGACAATCCTGTTCCAAAGAAGATTTGATGATGCAAATTGCACAACAGTTACGGGGCTTTCCTGACTCTGTGGGATGTATTCAGGAACTACTCAATTCATATGTTGTATATATTTCTGTCCTCTAAGTAGTATTCTGTGATTATGAAATGTTCTTTAAGCTGACTGCAATTGTTTCTTAGCTAATACTTTATCCATCTCTGTCACAGGCACATTAGGAATTCTATTCAGCTGGCAAAAAAGCAACACAACATTGTGAATGTACTTAAAGCCACTGAATTATATGCTTAAAAATGGTTAAAGTGGTAAATTTAAGGTGATATATATTTTGCCAGAATAAGAAATATTTTTAAGTAAAAGATAATATCTATAGATTTTTGAAACAGTTGTTCTAGGGAGTCTACAGATGTAAAAAAAAAAAAAGAAGTTTACAAGTTCTCAGTCTCGGAAGACCTCAGAATGCATTTCCTTGTGTTCAGAGAAAATATTTTGAGATGAACTTCAGAAACCAGACAAACTCAAATGTGCTGTTTGCAAAGATTTGAGGAAAGCAAGAAGGTTTAATGGCTTTATCAACAAATATTAATCGAGCGGCATGCATAAAATTCTTAGCACTATACGGGTTAGTTCGGAGCTGCCTGTATTTAATTACATCGTCTCCTAACATATCATTCCCTATATTCCTAGCTCATTTCTTTATCAAAGTCTGGATGTCACAGCTCCCTTCGATCCGAGTGCAAGAAAATCTACTAGAGTTGGAGTAGTGAGCAGGTCAAAGCTGTGGGTTGCTTCCACTGGTGGATAGCTTCACTTTTGCTACAGTGAATAAATCTCACTTCTGAGCAGTGCTTCAGGTTCATAAAGTGCCTCACAGTTAAAAAACACTAGTGTCAGCCTCTCAGTAGGCACAAGAATAAATGCCAACGGACACAGTAACCTTTTCGCAACCTTTGTATCAAGAGATCCAGCATTACATGTTATTACATCCTATCTTCAAGATAACAAACTAACTGACGCTGGAGTGTGCAAAGGAATTTTCTACTCACTACCACACAGCTGAATTTACTGCAGCAGTTGTGTCGTATCAACCTGAGGTAAAATTCTGACCCGTAAATCAAAGTGAATTTTGATACAAAGAAAAAATAAAGATACAATAAAGTCTCTAAGAATTATCTGGTTCTTCGTCTAATTTTTTCACCATGGAAATATTGGTAATTGACCTTTTTATTTAAATAAAAGTAAGCCGTTAATAACCAAAGACAGTCGCACACAACTGATTGTTAAGTCCCTTTAGTCACTTTTCCTTAAACTCCCTTATTTCAACGTCTTAATTTTATCTAGTGTATTTACTGAACAGGCTGATTTACTTAAATTCTCTTCATCATTGTATACCTGATGGTATGCATATTTATCCTATCAGCCTTCCAGTGAGGGTTTGTCTGGGATCAGTCCAGCCTGCAAAAGACCAAGGAAGAGGATGGGAGTGTCTCTTGCCCAACACTATATAATGGTGGAATGCCAAGGAAAGCGTCAAAGGCTATCTAAGGAGAGACTGCTGAGAGAAGTACCTCTCAGCACCCAAATGTTCATAAAAGAAGGGGGCCTAAGTTGGTTAATGAGATCCTTGCTAGGAAACCAAGTGGTCAGAGAACAAGATGCAGTGGTAGGTCCAAATGGGGGGGCTGCATTTTTGTATGTTTCTTCACATTCATACTCTATCAGCAGACCCAGTTTACCTGATGAAGAGATCAAGAGGTTTGGGACTGATGATGTTCAAATAACCTCCAGGTGGAAAAGCTAAAATTTATGTAGCATTTTGTAAGTTTCCCAAGAAGTTTCTTGGGAAGAAGTTTCACATGTATCATCTCAACTGAACCTTGAATCAGGTAGATACTAATGGTATCCACAATTTACAGATGAAGATAGGACATGAAGAATGTGCCTCCAATGTAGAAACAGCATCTGGGGCTTGAACTCCACTCACTGAGTCACCTAGAAGCAAGGTCGCTTCTCCAGTTGGAGGAGGCATGCTACGTGTATATTGTCTGCTGACCATCTACTGACTGGCTGGTCAGAGAAGCATCAGTAACAGGAGCTGCACTCAGGCTGAGGGGATGATGGAATCCCAGAGGTCTCGGTGAACTGTTTGACATCTTGGTTTCTCACTCAAGAAGTCCTAGAAGAAAGGTAATGGGAAGTAATGGTCAAGTATGAAACCTCATTAAGTTGTTCTCTGATAAATCCCCAAATTATTTTTCAATGAAAGATTACAGAGCAATTTGGGCATATGACTCAGAAGCAACGAAAAGAGTTTAAGTAAATTTTCATTAACAAAAACACAAAGCCCTCCTTGCAGAGCTATCTGCTTAGGTATATACGTAAGGCTTCTTAGGAAATGCAACTATAGAAATAACAACTAGAGATTTTATTGATGTTGAACCTCATTCCAGCAAAAAGCAATAACTATTCAACAATAGATATACAACCTAATTGTAAAACAAAACAAAAGCCCCAAAACAAAAGCAAAAATAAGCAGAATTTTTAAAAGATTTTAAAGCTTAATTCGCTTCCCATTTATCTTATTGAGATGTATTTCTAATAAAATTATATTTACTAAGTCAAATTGTGTAACTTTTTTTAACCAACTTTTAAAAATCAACTTATATTCATAGTAATCATAATGGTGACTTATTCCAGAGAAGTTTGGACCTCATGTTTACAGGAAATATTTTAAATTTTAAAGTTCAGCTTATACAAATATTTTTGTTGAAGCGAAACATGAGAAGGTCATTAATTAAAGATGTTCAAGCATAGACATATTTTATATTAGAATAAAATTCCATGGATGAAGTGGAATGGAAACATAAGTTTAAAGGGAAAAATGATGTAAATATTTGTAAAGAAAGCTTAATGATTTATTTTTAAATAGATGGTAAGTATATCAAATTGGTATGGTATTTAGATCACATTAGTTACTATTAAAAAAGTAACAACATTTTAATTTTTAAGTAAAATATTTACATGAAAGAAATTATATCCTCTGCAACTATTTGCACTTACAATAAAAATTTTTAGCTGTAACAATGTGCAAGAGGGATACATACTTCTTCAAAATTCTATTAGGCTGTATGTGAATAGGAAAGTTTAAAGAGCACTATGCTACAGGAACATATTGTTTGTCTAATATTTGTGTAGGGAATGCAGATATTTTTAAACTCTACTGAAGCAGGCAGAAGATCATATTCCCAGAGTACAAAATCACAGCAATTTATTACTAAAGCAAACATAACCTTCTGAAATACTTGTGTCTCAGCCAACACCTCCAACAGTTGTCTGCCTGGTTCTTCTACAACTGCATCTTGAAATCTACTCGCCAGCTCATCATGCATATTAGGGAAGAGATAAGAATCTGGGAAGCTGATGTAATATAATAGTATTAAGCCACACTATGATAAATGGTAATTCTTTTATATAATAAAGGCACTCACATATATGTGATCACAAAGTGCTTGACCCCCCCCCCCCCCAGCATAACACATGGGGCTGACATGTAGGATTATATTATATTTCCAGGAGTTACTTCTAGTGACTAATCAGGAAGTTACTTACCCTCATGGAATGGCACATACCTAAATAAAACATGCTGACCTTGTACACAGGAACAACAACACATAACACAGGAAATGACCATCTCTCTGCATGTTTTATCTCTGGGGCAAAGTGACAATAAACCATCAAAGTTAAAATGGAATAAAATTTTAGTGAAAATTCAGGGATAACAGTATTTCAAACAACTTTTCTGAGGCTATTAGAACATGGAATTCTGCTACAAAAGTGTTCAGAAAAAGCTTTACAAACCAAACACATTGAAACTCCCTAGTGTAAAACAGTCTAAGCTAAATTATGGGAAAAGCCAATGTCGTATCAGCACCAAACAATCGCCCAGCATCAGAATGAAAAGAAGGAAATGTTCTGAATAGCTTGCCAAGGCTAAAGAAAAGTAGAACAGTTGCTGAAGACGGATTGGTTGTAACAGACCAAAAGGATGCATTCTAATTTGTGTTGCCACTTAAATTTTGAAATAGGTCATTATCTTCAAACTTTGGGTAAACATAGCTGCATTAGAGAAAAACAGAGAGAGAAAGAGAGAGATGGAGTGAGGAAGGAAAAGAAGCTTAACAAGTAACAGTGAAAAATGCATTTTAATTTTTAGATTTCTCTCAGTCAATACATCCGATAATCCATTGCAGGTGTACGAATGCTATGTTTTCCCCGTTTAATTTTTGCTGTGAGATAAAGATTAGGTTAAGTGTAAAAGCAGTAGATCTGGGCACTGCTATAGTAAATAAGTGATTGATATTGTATCTCACATCGTCTTTAGTAACCCATGTTAATCACTTTTAACGACTTGGCTGCTTGAGTATCTAATGGAAGAATTTTTAAGCAAAATTAGTTGACAATTTAATATAAAGCAGTGGTTCCTAAATTTTTGAGTATGATAATTTTTAGTCTTATCATAAGAGAAAACTTCAAAAAACGCGAAGTTAAAAGGAAGGCTAGACTAAATCTCCATATATTCATCATGTAGCTTTAACAATTATCAACTCATGACCAAGTATAATTATTGGTATAATAATAATATAAGATAATATATAATACCAATTATATTATTATTATTTCATCTATAATCCACCTACTCCTTCTACCCCATATTATTTTTGAAGCAGATCCAAATTATGAGATGATTTACTTTTGTTTCTAATGTAAAATGTTTGAGGGCCCTCCCTTATCACATTTCAGTGGTTGCATTAATAATAATACTCGATTAAGAAAATCTACATGTACATATGGATTATTGCCCAGCCCACCCCTGCTTCTTTGTTATAACTCTGTGCCACCCTCCCCATCACAAGGTTCTGTGGCCCATGGTGGGGAAACCCCTGGCATAATGAAAATAGCTGGCAACATCACTTAGAAATGTGCTTGTTCATTTCTGCCTTTACATATACTCACAACACAAATACTGCTTATGCAGCTTTATTTCTCAGGAATATACTTGTCCCTCCAGGTTTATAAATGGATTAGGATAGAATTAACAAAACTTTTTTTCCTCTTTATCCACCAAACTGAGCATTTCTCTGCTAACATAGAAACAAAGAGCTAACACAGGCCACTGCTTTTTAGAAGTTGGTACTCCCTAACAGCTGTATAGGGGCTTTTATGACCTTGACATCACCTATGAAAGAAAGTCCAGATCTTCGTAGGCTGCAAATCTTTGTGCAATACAGCTTGAAAGCTGGCATGCTTGTTGGCAGTCTCTTGAAGCTTAAGGAATAAATGAGCAAAGGCTGCGTTCACAGACTCGGAAATGACAATAGCACACTGGAGGCCTTGGTATACCCGTACATTTATTTCCTTTATGTAAAAGACCAATATCCAATGCTATTAGACAGAACTTCTCTTACATATGAAATTCACTTTTGTAGGAAGAAAGAAAAAAAAAAAAAGCTTTTTTCTCTGTATAAGAGGGATAATTTCTTTAGTTTCTTTGATAAGGGGCTGTAAAAAAATCTTTCCTGCTTTCTGCTCAGTGCGTACATGTAATACTGATTAATGCTAATAGGGTTCATATATTTAAAAAAGAGTGCACTCAATCTCATGATTATAAATACCATTCAGAAAGTGTGTGACTGGAATTTATTGGCATAAATTTAGTCCAGGTCAATTTTAAACTCCTAAACTTTTGTTTAAATGAACAGAATTGTCTCCATTAAATCATACTTGACATTGACTGTAGCTATATACAGAGAAAAGTTAGAGTAGTGTTACATTTACACTTTATTAGAGAAAAGCAATCATTTCCACTTGAATTCTTTTCTTAGCTTCATGGAGTATCCTGTTTTGTAATTATAAATTTCTGAAAAAATATATCATCACTTGAAGATTGAAATTTTGGCTTTAGTTTTCTAAACATGTCCAGTATGGAGCTGAGCAAACAGAATATATAAGATAATGAAATCTTGCTTACATAGTACAATGTTTTTCTAAAACATAGTTCAAACATGAAATAAGACAATCTAGTTTTCAACCAGGGAAATTATCTGCTGCATATGTACCGTACTAATTAGATTATACCCAAATCCTGGTAGTTTGCATAATTGTATTTAATTTGCCAGAGGGGTCAAATTATAGCATTGGACCTCTACTAAGAGGTAATGCTGCTTAGTCAGCAAAAGCATATCACATTCTAAAGAAACTGAAATGCATTTGTAACTTTAGAATAATAAAATGTATTCTTTTCAGAGGCCCAATTTGAATAGAAATCCCCCCAGCAATGCACATGGTTAAATATATATAATCATGAAATAGGGTTAAACATTGGTTAGAAGCTCATTTATTTCCTCCTTTCCAGTTTAGTATCAAGTCCTTAAATGTATTTTCCAGTCATTTAACTAACCTATTATTAAAATGTAAAATTTCAGACATTGAACTTCTGCCTATTATTTCTTTCTCATTATGTTTCCTTCTTCTGGGATTAATATTTTTTCTCTAAATTAAATAAATTGTTTTCACTCCTCACCTCTACCCCTCGGAAATAGGACACTCTATTAACAAACTTGTTATGTTAAAAAAAAAGAAAAGCAACTGAGGAAAAACGCTTGGAACTTATTTATAATGGAGAAAAGGGGATCTCCAAAATAGTGTAAGAAGTAAGAAACTTGTACAGGAATCTGAAGATGCTCTGATAAAACAACATTGTTTCAGAAGTTACTTTACTCTTGGACAAAAAGTATCCAAGCAAATTTTGTGGTATTTGGTATCGTGACTTTGGTCTACTCTCAAGCCACTTGGTATTCCACCAGCCACGCTGAAAATCACATAATTTATAAAAAGCCAGGAATTCTGGATTATAAGAAGTTTGGCCCAGTTCTAGTTTACTCTTGTCTGGTGTAACCCCTATCTAAAGCAGTGATGTATTCAAACACAGATTATCACCAGAATCACTCAAGTTACCTCTGACAAAATACAGGTTTCCAGAGAACCAACCTAGATTTATTGAACTGGAATCTTAAAGGTGGGGGTTATGGAGGTAGGGGGAGGCAGAATGTGAGAAGTTCCCCAGAGGATGTTTTTTTAAGCAGCTTCATTGAGATACAATTTACCTACCGTACAATTCACCTATTTAAAGAATAGGTTTCCATGGTTTTTAGTGTATTCACAGACAGATGTGAGCATCATCACTGTCAATCTTAGACCATTTTTATCAACTCTAAGGAAACTCTTTAGCTACTCTCCTACTATCCTCCCAGCCCCACCATTTCTGACTCTATAGATTTCCCTGTTCTGGCCTTTTATACCAATGGAATCATACAATCTGTGGTCTTGTATGACTGGTTTCTTTCCCTTAGCATCATGTTTTCAAGGTCCAACCAAATTGTTGCATGTAGTACTTCATTCCTTTTTATGGCCAAACAATATTTCATTGTATGAGTATACCACATTTTGTTTGTGGGCATTTTGGGTCCATAGAAGATTTAGTCATTAGCCATATTTGGTAACTAATGATCAAGTGTTGATTTCAGGGTTTCAAGCTCTCCTCACAAAGCAGCACTGGGTCCTACACTGTAAGGAAGGAAGAGAAGCATGGCTGGGAAGGCAAGGTTTGGAATGGAATTGGCTCTGCACTTCTTAGTCATATGACCTGGGCAGTGTCTTTAATTCTCTCCACTTCCTTTACTTCATTTGTAAAATAGGAATAATGATTTCTCCTTCACGGAACTGTTATGAGGATACTACATGAGACAATCTGAGTGAAGTGCTTAAAACTGCCTGGCACACAGGTGTTTTACACATAACAGCTATCACTCTTGTTTTCCTCCTTGAATTAATACAAAACAACCATTTATTTACAGAGTTATAGGAGTTGGATAGGTTGTTTCCACTAGAAAACAAATTATTATAAATAAAATAAGCTTCTCCAAGTTATAAGAAAGTAAAAGGACAGATTGGATGATGCAATTTCTTCACTTTTTAAAACTAAGGTAAAAATAATAATAAAAGTCCACACTGTCATTTGGGGGGAAAAATTGGTTCTATTTAAGAATACAAACCTGATTTTCATTGTTTCATTGCATTCTCAAAGTCCATACAATTTTGTATACTTTGTGAATCTTCTGAAAGTTCTACCATATAAGGGCATGTATGTATATGTGTACACACACACACAAACACACATATAGTTAACACTTACTGAATTCTTGATATATGCCAGGCAATGTACTTTATGTGCATTAATATACTCAACCTTTCCAGCAACCTTACATGATCAGCTAAGGAAAATGAAGCATAGGTAGTCAAGAATCTTGCTCTGGATTATAAAGCAAGTGAGTAGCAAAGCCTATGTTCTTAACCATGACACGTGTAAGAGTTTTTCCTCCATTCGTTTGTATATAAGATAATGGAATAGATACTGTTCATGAACTACAGAATGATGTTTATTACAGCTTGAAACAGTACAGATACTACTAGTGAAATCCTCTTAGTCTATAAACGAAAAGACAGAATGCAAGGCCTGGAAGTGGCTAGTCTAACATGGTTAGTTCTAATCTCCTGTTCTCCAATCCAGTTTCTTTTTACCCCCTCACACTGTCCAAGTACCAAGATTCCATTTTTGGTTTTATAGGCCATGTAGTATGAAAATTCCAGGCATGGACTTCCCTGGTTGCGCAGTGGTTAGCAATCCGCCTGCCAATGTACGGGACACAGGTTTGATCCCTGGTCTGGGAAGATCCCACATGTCGTGAAGCAACTCAGGCAGTGCACCACAACTACTGAGTCTGCGATCTAGAGCCTGTGAGCCACAACTACCGAAGCTCATGCGCCTAGAGCCCGTGCTCCGCAACAAGAGAAGCCACCACACTGAGAAGCCCACACATCACAATGAGGAGTAGCTCCCACTCACCACAGCTAGAGAATATCTGTGCACAGCAACGAAGATCCAATGAAGCCAATTAATTAATTAATTGATTGATTTTTTTTTTTAAAGAAAATGCCAACATGTTTAGGACACCTACGCTGCTGTGTCTACCTTAAGAATCCTTACCTCATTTTCCTGCTGGAAAACTACCCATTCTTAAGCTTCAGCTCAAATGTAACCTCTTCTGGGGCAATTCCTTTCCTTTCATAAAGTTCAGTCCTGGCTCCTTTCTTTTTGCTCTCAAAGTATGTCGCACACCCTATACTGTTGCACTCTGAATACTGTTTAAAGATCAAACCAAAGAAAAGCAGCATTGTGAAGTTTACTGGTTTTCAAACTGAGTTCTGTGCTGCCCCTTCACCAGAGACCCAGGAATTCAGGAAGGAAAAGGCTCTAAGCTTCACACTCTAATTAATCACAACATTTCTTCTTTTTTTTTTTAATCTATTTGGTTTATTTTCATCTCAACTTTAATCTATTTGGCTTTTTTTAATTTCAATAAGTTACTTGACAGGAAAGAAAAATTTTGAAAACCACTGGTATAGTTGAAAAACCTTGAGTTTTGGAGACAGTCTTGATTCTGAATCTCAGTTATACTACTACCACCCCAGCTGTATAATCTTGGTTTAAATATTTAACTATTCTGGTCTTAAGTTTCTACAAATGTCAAACAAGGAGAGGGCTACCAAAGCCACATGCTAGGCAAAGGGTAAATAAGATGTGTGTAGTAGAATACTGCCTGGTACATAAACGTTCTACAAATTCATTCCCTCCCCACTTATTATAATTATTTCTTTTTTCTCCGGTTACTCTGGAGGGTCCTTATATTCTTTTTATCTAATGAAGGGCTAACTCAAAACAGACTCAATGCATGTTTATTGAATGGAAGCAAATGTGACGGGATACTAAAAATAGGGTCAGTTTTGAGGTTAGAGGTGGATTTAAAGAGCTTTGAATGCCATGCTAAAATTTTAAACTGAAAGTTTTGAAAAGTAGTGGTGTGATAATATTTATTTTTTAGCAAAACAGATAACTGTAGTGCGGTGATTCTTAACAGAAGGTGCTGGGGTATAATTCAGTTTAGCAGTTAGAAGTGTGGAATCTTAGTTCAAATAACAGCTCTATCACTATCCATGTTTGCCTGATAAGGGGAACAAATACGATTTTAACTAAATGGACTGTCATTCCAAGAATGGGTTTAGATTTTCTTCTGTAAAGGATTTTCTTGAAATAACATTTGCTGCAGCAAAATCTGAACTATAATATTTATTCAGCTCCATAATATCCAGCATCAGATTATAATTGCCTTGTTTAATACAGTCGACATTCCATATGGAATTCCTTCCACTGTTTATAAATATTCCATCATGGATGAGATCTCTGCTTAAGCTTATTATCTGATCATAGTTTCCATTATAATTTGTCTGCGTATGGCCCCACAGGACTGCTATGGCCAGCTTTTCTTTGCTTATTATCAGATGAAGATGAACAGTGCAGAACTGTGAATAAATTGTACGATTGGATAAGGTCATTTTCTCTGCCTCCAGGCTGCTCTGTCCCCTTGCAGGGGCCCACAATACCTTTTTGCCCTCTAATTCTCCTCCTCCATCGAAATAAGAAACAATGTGATATCCTCATTTATAGCTAAAACTCATTCAGATATTTGTGCTTGTAAGCTTCTTATCTCTGATTGTGGAATGAAAGGATTTATCAACAGTTTTAAATTATTATTTTTTTTTCTTTTAGGTGAAACAGAGTTAGTGGAAGGGAAATGCTGGATTAAATGCTAACCCTGAAAGCAAAACAATCTTGGTTATATTAGGGTGCTGCGTATATTAGGGGAGGGGGAAGTTGTGGTGAGAGAGGTTTGTGTGGAGAAAAATGATCAGAAGGACTACCAGGCTACATAAGAATCTCTTCTTATTCCATGTTTTCTCTTCTTTTAAGCCTAACATTTCTCCTTTCTTTCTTTGGCCAAGAGTCTCAAATTTTGGAGCTCTGGAGTTCACCCATCACTAAAAACCGGAATCTGAGGCATGAATTAAGTGATTAAGCTTTGTAGGGGAGGTGCAATCCCAGGGCAGTGAGAGTGAGGGAAAGGGAAGGTGAGGGTAGGAAGGATGAGAAGTAACACAAAGTTCCCATGCTGGCCACTGCTTCATAATAAGCCATGGAGAGACTGAGGCAATCACTTGCAAGGTTCATCTGCTCAGCCACACTGGGAAACTGTGCCTGAGAATGAATGGGAGGGAGGGAGGAGAGAAAATCCATCTGTCTGGCTCCCTCTGGTCTCTTGGTTTCCATTAGTTCAGGTCGACCCCACAGGGAGTTCATTCTCTTGTACTTCTGGGTATAACATCAGACTGATCAGGAAGCCAAATCCGATGCCCTGTGATGAGGTATTTCATCTGAGTCTACAAATGGCAGAAGCAGCCAGAGACTCCAGGCATGTGACTGGTTACCTGGCTACAAGGTGATAACCAAAGTGGAGGGTCGGTATTCTTAGTTATGCAATAAGTTGGCTCCAGACAGCAGAACCATTTGAGGCATAGAGTAGGTATACCATAGAAGCTTTCAAGAAATAGCTGAAGGTCTAGAACACGGGGCAGCCAAGGCCAATGGAAACTGAAGGAGATATATAAGCTATATCTTGTATTTTTTCTATTTTATAAAGATTATAATTCATTTAGGGCAGGACTATGTATTCTCATCTTTTTGTCCTTTATAAGTATAATACTACATGCTATATCTTAGGTGAGTTTGACTTTAAGGTATACTATGATTTCAAAGACAGCTTGCAGGGAAGGGCAAGAAGCAGGACTGAGAAAAACAGGGGAACTATTCAGCAGTTCAAGCTGGAGTTTACGAAGGAGCATGTTGAACTGGAGCTTGGTCAAAGACAAAGCTAAGGGGGTCTAATTTGCCTGGGATATGGGAGCAATGGGGATATTAAAAATCAAGTGTCTCCACTGGAACTGAGTGATAAATAGCATCCCAGCCAGAGGCAGGTGACAAGATCCAGTTCCCAGGAATAGAGAGCAAGGTGCCAGAGATCCAGCCAACTGGACTGGGGTTCAAAATAGGTTTCAGTTCCAGGCAAAGAACTGGAATAAAAAATATGGGAAACCAAGGCAAAAGGACTCATGGCTGGGCTGTATGAACATGGCAGGAATTTTACAGATGCGTGAAATGCGTGGTAGTATTTGTATTAATAATAATGATGTATAGTCAGTATTTGTCAGGTACACTAGCTACTTCTCTGAATTATATTACTTAATTTTTCCAACAACTCTCCTAGATAAATACTTTTATTATTTCTGTTTTACAGATAAGGAAATCAAGAGTCAGGAAAGATAAATAATTTGCCCATGGTCACACAGCGAGTGAATAGGGGACTAGAGTCTAACCACAGGAGTTGTTCCAGAGCATATACATTCAACCACCATTGAAAGTAGTCAATGAAAGAAGGCTTACAAAGTTCTCAGCACAGTTCTAGTCACATAGTAAGTATCCAACGAATATTACCAATTATCATTGTTATTGTTAGTAGCATTGTAATAGAAGCCGTACTATTAATTGTAGCAGTGGTAGTCGCCATAGCAGCAGTAGCATGTACGTGGAATTTGGGGTCAGCTAAGAAGACCTGTTGACTGTTTTGGTCCACAGGAGAGGACTGATGAGATGGGAAGTGTTCTAGGACACAAGGGCTGAGAGTCAGGAGTGAAGGAGTAAGAAAATATAGGAACATACAATGCAGAACCTTGCCCTTCTAACAAAAGTAATTGAGAGGTAACAGAATAGAAGTTAAAAGCTTGGACTTTAGAATTACAAAGACTTATGTTCTGTTATTTATTAGCAGTGAGATCTTAGGAAAGTTACGCCACAGATGTGAGCTTCAAACAACTTGCAACTGTACCCAGAAGAGTGCCCAGCATATAATAATCATTCGATAAATGTTTGTAGAATCAACTCATTGCTTTCTTTCCATTCCTTTCTACTCAAAAAAAAAAAAAAAAAAGCCCAACACAAACAAAACCAAAGACTGTCCCAGTACTCAGCTGCTATTAAACTTCTAAAATCCCAAGGCAAAGCCATCCCACTGAGTGTAGCTACTTTTATAACTGATACAATTTGTCACCCACATCCGCCTAACATTTCAGGAGGCTCCTAATCCGTGCTGAAAAACTGTAGCACAACCGGTGAAAACTGTGTGATGTGCTATTCCTGTCATCCTGATGCTATGTTGCTACAGCAGGTATTCCTGTTATTCATTTATCTGAAGCTATTTTGATTTGACAAGGAGGAGGAAATTTTGAAGAAAGTGCCTACTTTTCCCCCCAAAGCAGGTCACTTTTAAAGAAAACATTTCTCATTTTAACCATGCTGTAATCAGACATGAAAATAAATATATATTCAAAGGAACAGGTCATCTCTTTCCTTTGTACCCTTTCACTGCAAATTTGAATTTCATTTCCTGGGGCTCAAAAGAAAATAATACTGTAATTCATAGGAAGGGAGCGGGGGCGGGGAGGGGGGAGGGGGTACTGAAGAAGGGAGGAAGAGAGAGAGAGAGAGAGGAAAAGAACATTACTGCCACCTCTCGCTCACTTCTCTAGAATTGAGAAAATATGGAGGAAACCTGGCACTTGCTTGCCAAAGGTTCACACAGACAGTCTGACTTTTGTTTTTACATCCATGACTTTTAATAGCTTTCAGTGCAGCCTGACCAACTTTGCATATATATTGACACTATGGAAACCACACAGATAAGCAGTTTGGGGTCTGCATGCTGTATTTACTTTGGCACTTAACAATGATACACACACTTTCCTGTTAGAGCTCCCAAAGGCTTTGTTCAAACTCTGAGTTGTCGTTCTCTTTTATTCAGCTATTAGATTGCTTCATAATTACTGCACAAATGTGTGTATTTTTAAACTTTTTTTTTTTCTTTTGCTAAGTATAGTTCTATTTTGTTTTGGAGTGCATTGTTTGCTTTCACAGAAGTAGGAAGGGGTCTGCTCAAGCTGAGAAACACACACTGTGGAGGGACACAAGTAGAGGAGGGAGGAAAGCATCTTTGCAGTCACTGGAGGGACAAAGCCTGCAGCAGGATGACTGTCACGTCTGTAGATGTTATCTATATCTTTTCACCCAAGAGTTTCAGAGTGCCCTTTGACATCTCTAATTGTCTCTCAGAACCACTCCCTTGTACCCTTCTGGCAAGTGGCCACTTGCTTCGGTTAGTCCACATCCCTGTATCATTAAGGACAAAGTATATACTTCTAGAACTCTAAAGAAAGACATATCAAGAATGACAGTTTTAAAAATCTGGTACATATATTCTAATTTTAAATGGTTGCTATGGATGGAATATTTGTGTCCCCCCAAATTCATGTGTTGAAATCTAAATTCCACTGTGATAGTATTTGGAGGTGGGGCTTTTGGGAGGTAATTGGGTCATGAGGCTGGAGTTCTCGTGAAAGTGATTAGTGTCTTTTATAAGAAGAGAGAGGTGATCTTTCAGCCATATAGCAAGAAGGCAACTGTCTACAAGCCAGAAAGTAGGACTTCACCAGACATCAAATCTGCTGGCACCTTGATCTTGGACATCCTAGCTTCCAGAACTGTGAGAAATAAATATTTATTGTTTCAGCCAACCATTCTATGGTATTTTTGTTATAGCAGCCTGAGTTGAATATAACAGTAGTAAAATATGTACAACAAAATTTAACCATTTTAACTGTTTTTAAGTGTACAGTTCAGTGGCATTAAGTACATTTATATTATTAGGCAACCATCGCCATTACACATCTCCAGAACTTTTTCATTATCTTACAGTGAAACTCTATACCCATTAAATAATAACGTCCCTATTATCCCTTCTTCCCAGCCCCTGTCAACCACCATTCTACGTTCTGCCTCTCTGAACTGGACTCCTCCAGATACCTCATGTAAGTGGAATCATGCAATTTGCCTCTTTGTGTCTTGCTTATTTCACTTAGCATAATGTCTTCAAGGCTTATGCATGTTGTTCCATGTGTCAGATTTTCATTCATTTTTAAGTCTGAGTTATAGTCCATTGAGAGTGTATCCATTCGTCTGTCAATGGACAGTAGGTTGTTTCCACTTTTTGACTCTTGTGAATAATGCTGCTATGAACATGGGTGTACAATATTTGTTCTAGTCCCTGCTTTCAATTTTTTTGTATATACACTTAGAAATGGAATTGCTGGGTCATATGGTAATTCTATGTTTAATTTTTTAAGAAACTGCCGTAAAGTTTTCCACAGCAGTGGTAGCATTTTATGTGTCTGCCAATACTGCACAAGTGTTCCAGTTTCTCTTCATCTTTGCCAACACTTGTTATTTTCTGTTTTTTTGATGATAGCCATCTATTATCAAAAAAAAAAAGAAAGAAAAGAAGCATTATTATGTGAGGTGGTATCACATTGTTATATTTCAATTTTTCACAAAATAAAGTTTTGGCCTAAATTTCTAGATATTTTTACAAAAGATTTGCAACTCACTACAACAGTTATTTTATAACAAAAAAGAATATTTTTATAGGACTGTTAACATGGCACCATCTTACCTGAGTGAGTTAGCAGCTAAAGAATTGTTAGTTAAATAGCTAAAGAACCAGGCAGGACAGATAAATAAGAGAACGAGGCTTATAGACATAGTTTAGTAAAATGCACAGGACTTCATGCCTAATCGGTATATAAAAAGGCAAGAACAGAATCTGTTCCCTATTTCTGACATGGACAATTGATAAACAGTAGCATGATTTACCAAGATATGGAAAACAGGGAATTATAATCAAATATGCTACACATCCAAGTGAACATGTTCAATATGCAACTGAGTCTAACAAACAGGAAAAAGCTGAGGAAAAGGGAGAATTTTGGAGTTTTCAGATTATGGTGATGCCATGAGCCTGGAGACTTCATTAACATGTAGGCTGAGAAAGGACCACAAAGCGCAGATCAGTGGAACACACCAGTAGCTGAGGGTGGGCAGAGGAAGAGTATGAAGGAATGATTTTAGAGTTACAAGAATGATTCCCTGAAACCAGGCAAAGAAAGTTTTTGGCCAAAATTGTCAAAGCTGAAGACAGGATAAATAAATAATGAAAACTGCCTACTGGATTTAGTACCTAAGCAACCACAGGTAACATTCATAGAGCAGTTTCATGGAGACAGGTGGCGGAAAGAAGTGAACAAAGTGAACAGACTGCAGCCTTTCAAGAAGCTCAGAAGTGAGAAGGAGAAATTCAGGTGGCAGCTTGAAAATGCACTTTGCCTTTTTATGCTGAGATAGAGCTGAGCCTGTTTATAGGCTAAAAGCAAGGAGCTAAAGGAGAGGAAGAGGTTAAAGGTACAGGACAGAAAAGCGAGAGCTGATGAATCCAGGTCCCAGAGGAGATGGGAGAGAATGAGATCCAGACCACAAGCGGCTGGAATAGGATCAGGGTTTGTAACCTCTCCTTTTGGAACAGAGAAAAGAGGCAAGGTTACAGTATATGCAGTTATATTTGTAGACGTGGGGGGAAGGGCAGGAACTTAAGAGCATTCATGCTTGATACATTCTTTGTGAAATAGGAAGTAAAGTCACCTACTAAGAAAAGGTGTTATTTTAGAAAATCAATATGGTAGAATAGTACCGCATACACTGAATGAGATGAGTTAAAAGTATAAACAGGAAACGAACATAATAGTTTAGGTGTGAGTTTATATAGGACTTAAGTGGAGTGATGGCAATATGGTTGGAAAAGAGAGGTGGACATCAGAGGTGGACATCTCATATTTCTCTGAAAATGAGAAGCATTACTTTTTCTCTGATGAACAAATCCACAATAAACAATATCTATGCCATGGGAATTGCCACATGACACCAGTTTTTAAAAACATGTAAAAACATAGGCAGTAAGGTCCTTGACATCAACTTTGGTGATGATTTTTTTTAATCTGATTCCAAAAGCAAGGCAACAAAAGCAGAAATAAATAAGTGGGACTATATCAAACTCAAAAGCTTCTACACAGCAAAGAAAACTCAACAAAATGAAAAGGCAATCTACTGAATGGGAGAAAATATTTGCAAATCATATATCTGATAAGGAGTTAATATCCAAAATATATAAAGAACTCACACAATTCAACAGCAAAGAAACAACTTGATTTTTAAAAATGGACATATCTGAATAGACATTATTCTAAAAAAGACGTACAGATGGTCCACAGGTACATGAAAAAATGCTCAGTATCAGTAATCAGTAGGAAAATGCAAATCAAAACCACAGCAAGACACCACCTCACACTTATTAAAATGGCTATTATCAAAAAGGTAAGAAGTAAGACGTGTCAGAGAGGATATGGAGAAAAAGAAACCCTTGTGCACTGTTGGTAGGAATGTAAATTGGTGCAGCCAGTATGGAAAATGGTACGAAGGTTCCTCAAAACATTTAAAACATAACTACCATATGATCCAGCAATTCCACTTCTGGGTATTTATCCAAATAAAACAACGAAAATGAATATACTAACACAAAAAGATATATGCACCCCCTTGTTCACTGAAGCATTATTTATAATAGACAAGATCTGATAACAATCTAAATTTCCATCAATGGATAAAGAAAATGTGGGATAAAATACACACACACACACACACACACAAAATGGAATATAATTCAGCCATAAAAGGAAGGAAATATTGCCATTTGAGATGACAGACCTTAAGGGTATTATGCTAAGTGAAATAAGTCATCAAAGAGAAATTCCATATGATATCACTTATATGTAGACTCTGAAAAACCAAACCAAATCAAAACAAACCAAAAACCCCAAGCTCATAGATTCAGAGAACTGATGGTTGTTGGTTGCCAGCGGCAATGGGCGATGATGGGCAAAATGGGTGAAGCGAGTCAAAAGGTACAAATAAATGTCATTATTTATTTACATAGTAAATAAGTCATGGGGATGTAATATGCAGCATGGTGACTATAGTTAATAATACTGTATTGCATATTTGAAAGTTGCCAAAAGAGTAGATCATAAAAGTCCTCATAACAAGATTAAAAAAAATTGTAGCTATGCATGGTGATGCATGTTAACTAGACTTATTGTGGTGGCCATTTCACAATATATGCATTATATGCACAATATATACATTAAATATATTTCATGATTTTGTACACTTGAAACTAGTATAATATTCTCTGTCAATTATAACTCAATGAAAACAAAAATTTAAAAAAGAACCAGAAAATTGGCCAATAAACATAAGAAAAAATGCTTAGTATCATTTAAAATATATATATATATAAATAAAATATCTAGAGCTAGAACAAAGTATCCATGGAGCAATGAGTCTCTAAAGACAAGTTTGTGGATTGCAGAGATGAATATCAATATTAACTTGCCCTACCCATTTCAACCCTTGAGCTATCCATTGTGACACCTTCTCTGTCTTTCTCTCTCTCTCTCACACACACACACACACACACACACCGGCAAACACACATTCTTAGGTGTGTACATATACATGGAGAGTAGAACAATTGATTTAGGAGGAACTAGGGTAAAGACACAAAGGAGCCTGACCAAAACCCCTGTGTAAACCAGAAATAAAGATCATGGTTATGAATAATTTGCTTTTTTAAAAATTGTGGTAAAATATACATAACATAAAATTTACCATTTTAAGCATTTTAAGATAATACAGGTCAGTGGTAGTAAGTACGCTTACATTAATTGTGCAATCTTCACCTCTATCCATCTCCAGAACTTTTTCATCATCCCAAATTGAAACTATATATGCACTAAACAGTAACACCCCATTCTCCACTCCCCTAACGCCTGGTAACCTCCATTCTACTTTATGTCTCTATGAATTGGAGATTATTCTAAATTCCTCATATAAGTAGAATTATACAAATTCGTCCTTTTGTGTCTGGCTTATTTCACTTAGCATAAGGTCTTTAAGGTTCACCTATATTGTAGCATGTATCAGAATTTCATTCCCTTTTAAGGCTCAAGTAATATATATATATATATATATATCTGCTATTGTGAATAATGCTGCTAAGAACTGAGTGTACAAATATTTGTTCTAATCCTTGCTTTCAATTCTTTTGGATATATCTCTAAAATTGGAATTACTGAATCATGATAATTCTATGTATAATTTTTTGAGCAAGAATTATACAGTTGTACCATAGCAGTTGTACCATGTTATATTCCCACCAGCAAAGCACAAGATTTCAATTTCCCTACATCTTTGCCAACACCCATTATTTTCTATTTGTTTGTTTATTTTTTTAATGGGTACAAGTAGGAGTTATGTTTAATAGGCTTTTATCCTTAGCTTTTAAAAAAATTTTATTAGAGTATAATTGATTTACAATGCTGTGTTAGTTTCAGATGTACAGCAAAGTGAAACAGTTATACATATACATGTATCTGCTCTTTTTTAGACTGTTTGTTTTCATAATAACCAACCTAATGGGTGTGCAGTGGCATCTTATGATTCTAATTTGTTTTGCTAATGACTAGTGTTGTTGAGCATCTTTTCACGTGCTTATTGGCCATTTTTACATTTTCTTTGAGGAAATGTCTATTCAAGTCCTTTGCCCATTTTAAAATCAGCTTCTTTGGGGTTTTTTTGGTGGTGGTGGTGGTGGTTGTAGGAGTTGTAGGAGTCTTTTATATATTCTGGATATTAATCCCTTATCAGATACATGATTTGCAAATACTTCTCTCATTCTGTGGGTTACCTTTTCAATCTCTCTCTCTTTTTTTTTTCTTGTGGCTGTGCTAGGTGGCATGTGGGATCCTAGTTCCCCAACCAGGGATCAAACCCACGCCCCCTGCAGTGGAAGCACAGCGTCTTAACTACTGGACCGCCAGGGAGGTCCCTACCTTTTCAATCTCTTGATAGTGTCCTCTGAAGCATAAAAATTATGAATAGTTCACTTTTAACTTCAGTTGATACAAAGTGATGTATAAAAAAACTTTTCTAAAGTAAATTTGAAACAAAACTTCTGGTCACCATTCATTTATTGAACATCTTCATAATATCAAATTAAAGAAAATATGCATTGAAAAGACACTGATCCTTCTTCTAAAATTTTTCATAGATATAGAATAATGAATTTGCTCATTCATTCATTAATGTACTCAGCAAATATTTATTGAGCCCATATTTTTCCAGGACTTCCTTCTCATAAGCCATTAGTAAAAGGCTAAAGGAACCACTCTAGTGATCTCCTTATTTAGACACAGTTTTTCTACAGTCAACACGATCCAAATTACTTGTCCCAGACTACTGATGCCTCCAGCCTCTGGTTTTCTGGATCTTCTTATTCTGGCAATGGTACATGACAGGCTGAAGAGGGAAATGGCCGAGAATCAAAGGAACCTAGCTGGTTTCTATCATGATAACTCCTGTACAGGAACTTCTGCTGTTGCCAGAAATACTGACACTCAACTAATACTGAAAATCAGAGAGAGAAAACTAGCCTACATTTTTTCACCCTTGCTAATATCTGACAACTACATGATAGTCTGTTTTATCCTTCACAGACATACCACAGTGGATGTGAACCACTCCTTCTTGCCGCAATACCAAAATGTTCCCACAGAAATCTGGGTTTCCAGCTTCTCTTAAAGAAGTAAGAGATCTAGTAAACCTGGGCCCACGTTCTCATGTCAGGACAGAACTCTTAGAGTCAGAACACTTGCTTTAAAGCAGTGCTTCCAAACCTTTTAAGTAGAGGCTCAAATAAAAAATGGTAATATTTGATTAGTACACTTGAGTCACCAGAAGAAGCTGCTTGAGGTGGAGGCACTGACCTAGGGTTCTGGCTACTTCCTCCCACCCAGGTACCCCAAAGGTTGTTGTTATCCATATCTGATTACACCAGTAACCTACTCTGCTGAGCTATGAACCACTGAATGTTTTTAAGCAGAAGAGGGAAATTATCAGTGCTGCATTTAAAAAGATAACTCTAGCAGTAGTGTAGAGAGCAGACAGGAGGCAATCAGAGCAGTTAGAAGTTTTCCTAGATGAGCATAGGTAAATGGCTATAAAGGCTTGTCATATGGCATTGGTGAGGACAGAAAAGAGGGTATTCTAGAGACTTTTAATGGTAGAATCAAAATACCTGGTGCCAGTGACAGCTTCAGAACTTTCCTTAACAGCAGGAACTGAATGACAGAAGTAAAGTCTTACTGGTATATGCAAAATAACTGACAAAAAAATTTACCTGAAGCTCATGTTGTCTTAAAAACTCAAATGTAAGCATAATAAAAATCAGCAAGTCTGCTATTAACTTAAATGCTTCAGAAGATTTTAGTCCCATGAAAGGCAACTTGATAAGCAATAGTATTGTTTAAAATATTGTTACAAACTTATGAAAGAGTCTGATAAACAGATTTTCACTTTAGATGTTTGATGTCTTATACATCTTTACAAGCATTGGCTTATGAATATAAGGGTTTTTTTTCCTTCCCTTCATCATCACATTTTAGCCTTATCTGATCTAAAAGGGTGGAGTTCCTGATCCACAGTAACCACTAAGCCACCTGAGAAGCAGCAGCATGGTATATGAAAGCCATTTAAGTATGCAATAGTGAGTATAAGTCAAGCAGATTATGTGTGGTGCTCTTGTACTTGATGCTGTGAACATTAATAATCTAATTAAAATATGTTCACTGAGTTCTTCTCCTGCATTATGATTTTTACTTCTCACCATGGAGGCAGCATAGGTGTAATTTTTTTTTTTCTAAATAAAGCTATTGAGGGGATTTCCTACCTCTTTCCTCCCTTACTTTCTAAAACAGAAGTTTAGAGATTTTTTTTTTTCTACAAATTATTACATGGGTACTTTGAATTTTAAACCAATTTTTTTCTCTACTGAAGTCAAAATATGGTCAGATTTCCTTGAACTCTGACAGTTAAGAACTCAGGGGACCCTCCAAGGAGAAGCTTGCAGCTTAGGAAGGGAAGGACTGACCACACGGTCCTACTACCTTGCCCTTTGCTGTTATCTGTTACAGGCAGCTGCTGTGAGTTCTGTGCACAGTTCACTTGAAGACTACTGAAAAACACACTGAGGTCAGACTCAGAACATGTCAAACAAGAGAATGAGTTTGATCTATTTCATATTTCACTAGGAGTGGAAAAAAAAAAAACCACAAGGCAGGAAAGTAGAGTGGTTTCAGAGAGATTCCCACTCCACTTTACTGCAGGAAGGAAGCCTGACCCTCAGAGGCCCAGAAAGGAAGGCAGCATTAGATGGATTCTCCTACACAGAGTGCAACCAAACACAGAGGAGCAAATTTGCATAGATATACAGCACTTCCTCCTCTTATAAAAGCTGCTGTGAAGATGTGCTTCTATGCCAGGCTAATGGTGGTTTATCTGCCTGTGATTTAAGAATCAGAGAAGAGAGTGGTCTTCCAAACAGAACAAAGAATGATGTTGTGCCTCCCCAGCTAAGGCTAATGTCCAGAACAGATATAATGGTAGTCCCCAGAAGCACATGTTTTGTCAAAAAGGGTCTGAAAACTCTGTGGCCTTTAAAAATATCTAATATTGATCTAATCATCACCTCCACCCCTAGATTCTCCAAATTTGCCAATATTATGTGTTTTATTAAAGTTTCTAAACTCAGTCCTAAAATAATTTCACCAGTCCTCAGAATGGGATTAATTTCCATCAAAACCCCTCACTATTAGTGATAAAATAAGTTTCCCACACAGATTCTCTCAGAAGCAGTAAGACATTAGATATACCTCCATAAACTGGGAGTATATAACAAGTAATGCTGCGAACTGTCAATGTATCATAACCAAATCATAATTTCACTACAATGGGAACTCAAGCTCAGTTTCCCCCGATCTTCTGGCCTATTTATAGCTTGACCTAAAAGCAGATCAGACATCATAACCTGTAATACAGATAAAGATCTGATTTATTTTTTTTTAAAGAGATAAGATTTAATTTCTTTAAGGTGTACTTTTTAAAATTCTTCATATTAGACCTTTATGTAGGAAAATATTGAAGATAATATTATAAGTGTAATTTTTATTATTAAAAAAACAAGACCTGGAATTGTAGTATGTGATATGTGCAAATTGAGTGATATCTTTTTCCTGAATAATCAAGAATTATCTATTGTACATTTCACCCAGAAAATCGGGACATTTTACTTTTGTTTTGATATGGCAAATATAATCTTAAGTTAACCTTGGTTAAAATGATCATGTGTGAGGTGACTCAACAGTGTAAAAGCGTGGAGGGAGTTAGCGAAAAGATGATCAAAAGAGAATCTGAAATGTTAATGTAGGTTGGAAGAACTCTGATATTTTAAATCTGCAAATAAATCTGAAACTTTCATTTCAACTAATTATGTCAATCTTCTTTCTCAATATAGCTAAATTCACAGTTGGAAGAAATATAAATAGAAATATATATATTAAGCTTTGGTACAAACTTTAAAAAAACTTGAATCATGTATTTTTTTACGAGTATATTTAGGAAATAAATTGCTCCAATTGAATGAATTTTCTAGTTTAATGAGGAAAAGAAAACTTTTTTGTTTTGATCTCCGTAGTGGTAAACTCAGCTGAAACGTGTGTTTACTATCTTCGCTGAGTAGGAAGACTATGACAATCGCAAGTAAAGGATTCAGGATCACAGAAGGCTGAAGACTTTACTTTTCTCCTTTATTAATTCATTCATTTGCCAAATATTTACTGAACATCAACTACGTGCCAGGTACTGTTCTGGGCAAAAGCTCTATTTCATGGTCTTTGTACACGCTATAGAAGAAGTATAGATAACAGGGTTCAATGTGTAGAGATTCCAAATTATAGCATGGACTGTGCTCTTAAAATTCCTATCAGCTTGTTTCTGGCAATATGGCAACTTTGCCTAAAAGTTTACAATGTCTTTCCTCTGCATGCTATTAAAATAAAATCTACTTAATTAAAGTTCTGGTTAATCACACTTTTATTGCAGTGCAAGATAATCTGTAAAGCAATTACTACAATGTCATGGAAACCAGAGATTGTTTACTTGTGTATGACTGTCAGAATTCCACTATGTAACCAACAGTCTTCACTGCCTACATGAAAAGGCCATCTTCAGATAGAAAGCATAGGCAATGTGACCTAGAAACAGTACAGACTCAGGAGCCAAACAAACCTAGTCACTTGACGAGGGAGTGAATTCCTTCCCTGAGCTTTAGTGCACTTAACTGAAAACTAAAAATAACATCCTACCTAATATTATTCTGAAGATTAGAGAAGATAATTCAGTCAACAAATACTCATCGCATGCTTTATCCTGAGTGCTCTGGAGAATCACTATAGCGTCTTGGAGGAATATCCCTCTGGCTGCAGGATGGAGAATGAATGAGGGTGAGGTAAGATTGGAGGGAGCAAAATCAGTTAGGGACCTGTTATTATTCGGAAACAAGTGTAGCTTTCATTGAAGTAGAGGCAGTGAGGAGAAAGAGAATTAAACAGATTTGAGCATTAATAAGAAATAAGAAAGTAGTATCAGGACTTCCCTGGTGGCATAGTGGTTAAGAATCCTCTTGCTAATGAAGGGGACATGGGTTCAAACCCTTGGCCAGGAAGATCCCAAGTGCCTTGGAGCAAATAAGCCCGTGCGCCACAACTACTGAGCCTGTGCCCTAGAGCCCACGAACCACAACTACTGAGCCCACATGCTGGAACTACCGAAGTCCCCGCGCCTAGAACCTGTGTTCCACAACAAGAGAAGCTACCACACTGAGAAGCCCGTGCATCACAACAAAGAGTAGCCCTGGCGCGCCACAACGAGGGAAAGTCCACACGCAGCAACAAAGACTCCACGCAGCCAAAAGAAGAAGAAAGAAAAGAAAGTAGTATCGACAGGAGAGAGTGAGAGGATGCATGTGGATGGTAAAAGTGCAAGGAGGAAGGAACATCTGGGTCTCTTACTTGGGTATCTGAGTGGACGGTGTTGCCAGTAAGCAGGAAATAGAACATCGGAAAAGCAGTAGATTTTGTGGGAAAGATGACAAATTCCGTTCTAGATAGGCAGAGTCTTCTGAGGTTCCTATGGGACCCTCAACCAGTGATTTACAATATGTGGTTAGAAATACAGGTCTGGAGGTAACGTAGGGGCACACGACAGACGACAGAAGCTCCATAATCAGCGGCGGCTGCTGAACAGACCTCCCAGTTGGTTATGCACATCTCTGCTTCCGTCGCTGGTCTAGAAACAGCCACAGTTCAGGGACCATGAGCGAGCTTATAGTGCAGGATAAGCAACTCATCCCTGGGAAATTTTCTGCAGCTCCTAACAGTACCTGAAGAACCTGTCTAGATTCTGTCTCCCCCTCTTCGCTGTTGGAATACTCTTCAAGAAGAGTCACTCTATTGTTTCCTTTTCAGTGGTCTATATATCAGTTTTCCACTGTGGTTTCTTAGAACTTCCAACTTTTGAATCTATTTCACGATGTGCTGAAAGTGTGTGTGTACTCTCTCTCATTTGGTTTTCCATGCAGCTATTGAGTATAGCATGTTGAAGTCACATACATATACCTGGCAGCTGGGGAGGAGCATTCAATTCAGGGAAAACACAAGCAGCTGTGAGTTAGAATGTATTTGGTGCATTCAAGACCAATGTGGAGTGGTGGGACAGTGGTATGAGAGGACCCTGGGGAGACAAGCAGGAGTCAGATCATGCAGGGAATGTGCAAAGGTCCAGAGGTAAGAACATCACTTGTTCGGAGAACTGAAATTTCAGAAATGCATAAAGAGGTGAAGCTGCAGAAGTATTTGGGGGGAAAGGTTCAGATCAGGAAGGGCCTTACGGCTGTATGAGGAAATCCGGACTTTATCCTGACACCAATGGGAAATTATTGAAAGATTATAAGAAAGATCATTTTAGTTGGAGAATGGACTGGATGAGGCAAAAGTGGTGGCAGCCAGGAAGGAGGCTGTTACAAAATGCCAGATGAGTTATAATGGTGGCCTAATTGATGCTAGGGAAGCAGGGAAAGAAAAGAGTGGATACATTCAGGAAATACTGAGTAGGAATAATTTGCAGACTGGTGAACATCTGGATGTGGGGAGTCAGGAAAGGAAGGAAATAAACATGACTGTCACCCAGGTTTCTGGTGGGGGCAACAATGGTGGTACCATTCTACTCTGTCCTATTTTCTTCTACAGAGCTTTTCGCAACCTGTGGTTGCCATTGCTCTATTTTTCACTACAGTGGTAAGCATAAAAATACTTATTTGTCACTGGTTGGTTGATAATAAGTTAATACCGAAAAAAAAAAATGCAGTTCTGCTATTGCTGCTACTTCTTCCACTGATGGAAGAAGTTTTACCCTAACAAGTCAGTGACAACTTGAGGCCTGGAAGGAAGTGAGGGAACGGTATCTGCTCCATCCTGCAGGGAGGGAAACAGCTCTGGACCTCCTCGATAATGACGGTCCCTGCCTTGTCTCATCTTTAGGGAACTAGTACCAAGGGGACTGATTCTTATGCAGTTTAAGTTCCCTACTCCTTCTGCCAAAGTATATAGATTCACAATTTCTTTAAAGTGAATATTAAAGTATATTTCTTTCACCATACAACTGTGAAATTCTACAAACTGAGTTGCTGTGTAGAAACACCGGTTCGCACCAATTCTGTGATTTGATTATTTGAAACTTTAAGCATTTCTAATTCCTCACACACTGACCACTAGCCTGAGCCACAACTTTCTGTTAATAAGTGTTTTAGAAGCTATTGTGGCTTACCACAGCACCTTGAAGGGTTTTTCTATTATTATACTGAAGCCTATCATCTGTTATGTTTAGAACTACTTTTTTTTTTTTTAATGTAAAATAGTTTTAAATTCAGTCACCCTGAAGAGCTTGCTTTTAGTTGTTTAGTAATTCTGCTTCAGACAGGATGTATTTCATTTGAAAAGAAAAGGCAGTTAAGAAACTTCCAGGAGTTTATTTCTCTGAAACCATTTTAAGAAGCGATAAAGATTCATTGCTTTTTTCCTAAGAATGCAGAATAGTTTTTAGTAAATGCTATAAAGAAAATGTGCATAATTTTAAGAAAACACAATATTTTAGGCTCTATTCGCTAATAACTGATGGTATTTGGTAACTTTTAGTGAGGAAGGAAAATACTAGTGCGGTACTTGGTGTGAGCCAAGAGATAGAAACAAGTGCATTAAATTAGGCATCTTCTCTGTAAAAAGCATTTTAAGGAATACAAAATAAATGTTTTTAAGTAGACAACCTAGTTGGAATGCAGCCCTTTGTCTGTTTATTCACTTGTGAAAATGAATAAACTTAAATGAAAAACTCATTTAAGTCCAGTATGCTGGATATTTTATTTATTTATTTAATCCCAGGAAGGATGATGTTAGTGACATCGAAACAAGAAAAACAAAGTTTTTCTTCTGTGCATCTCATGCTTCCCATTTTTTATTAAGTAGTTTCCATGATGGAAATAGTACATGTTCCATGCTCCTGTTTCACTGATAGACACAGTCAATACATAACAGGTCAGCCTGACCATTATTAATGCTTTTTACATTAATTCATTAATACTTTAAGCATTTTCTCTACGTGACAGTACTTTGAATGTTTGGTGGGGTTTTTTTGTTTTGTTTTCTGTTTTTTGTTATTCATTTTGGGAATATAAAGCAAAGCCCTGGTGTACTTTACTTCCACTGACAGCAAATATTTTGCTTCCAAAATTCTTTTACTTTTTATCTCTGCTGAGTTACATTGGAAAAGAAAATTTTGCATTTGCTAAAGCACCACAGAGTTATTTTAAATTTCAAAAAAGTAAATTCTTTATTTGGCAAAGAAATCCTTTTAAGTGTACAGTAGCTAGGACTCAGTTTAAATATATTATGTTATTTATATCTTCCATGTCACTTGGCATTGTTTCCAGAGGATCCGACATTAGAAAATTCCATATGCCCTTAAACTGTCTTGTTTTAAAGAAATAACTAAGAGTCAAGATGACTTCCTCCATTTCAGTTTTTATCATTAGAGTATATATTAAAGTACCATATATTAATAATTACCCTTCGTAATAGAGTAGTTTCTTTATAACTTTACATTTTGGTAATACACAGCAGAGGCTAGACGTCTATCTCCATGTTAGAAACAATGCATATGTATTCCCTGGCACTAAAAAGTAGGTTTAACTAGGTGACATTTCCTAACATTCTGCAATAACAAGGAGATTATAAGATTTTCATATATTATTTTATTTTCCTGACATTCCTCTGAAGTAGAGGAGCAAGTACACTTTCTCTCATTTTAGAGCTAAAGAAAAGAGCTGTAACTTCCCCCAAATCATATTTCTTTTAGATCTGGAACTTAAATCTTGGTCTTCTGACTTTCTCTTCTTACGGAATAACCAAAGTAGCTTCTAAACAACTTGTCTTTCCATTATCTGAACCTTCTTAGATGACCTCTCACTTCCTAAACTCTTGGGGTTTTTTCCCACTAGTAAAACTATTTCTATAATAATGCTGACAAAGGTATGAAGTTGAGCTAATCATCTGACTATAGATGAACCATCAAAGCAACCCAGTGCAAAAATATAAAAGACAGGATTTAATCTTCAACTTGAAATCTGCATGGTTAACCATGCGAGTAAATGATTTATCACATTTATTTGTGATCACTGAATTAAATCCTTATGACAGTTAACCTCATACATCTTTTTGATAAAACAGCATTACATTTTAGAGTTCTTTACCACAAATTTGAAACTGAAACGTGAAAAGGGATTTCCAGGATCAAATGAGCAGTAAGGGCAACAAAACACATTGTAGGATGCTGGTTAAGTGTGGTTTAGGGCATAATTTTACAAATATAAGCTATTTGAGAAACTGTAAGTTCTTTGTAATCAAATGCATTAGCTTTTGAAACAAACATTATAATAACAAAACAGCAGTGCTATTCTAAGTAGAAGTTTCCTTCTTAGGAATTAGTTGTTTTACTATCCCAGAGATATATCTGGAACAGGGTTTAGTTCACAATAACCGCTCAATAAATATTTGTTGAATGAATAAATAAATGAGTCTCAAGTTCTGGAGAGAAGCGTGGAATGCAGACACAGATTTGAGGATCGCAGCTAAAATGGAGGGAGCTGAATTCATGCCAGATGGATAAAAGAAGAGTGTGTACACTGAGGAGTTCTCAAGAATGCACATAGATAAGAAGTATGAATTTCCATAGGAAGAGAGTAAATTATTATTATGATTATATCATGTCATCTATAATTGGATTTCAGTAAGGTAATCAGAACAAAAGAAATATGTAAAAACCAATAACTGTCAGACACAAAAGATAATTTAGAAAATATAAATGAAATTGTGTTATTGATAATAGAATACATATATAAATAAATAGAAATACATTTCACAAAAATATACGGGATTTACATGAAAAAATTATAAATCTCCATTAAAAGACACAAAAGAAAATTTGAATAATGGAGAGCTAACCCCGAATTAGATGATAAACCTCGCAATCAACCATCTAACGGCCCACTATGTACCTATTAGAGTAGCCAAAATCCAAAACACCAAGACCACCAAATGCTGGTGAGGATACAGAACGACAGGAACACTCATTCATTGCTGGTGGAAATGCAAGACGGTACAGCCACTGTGGAATATAGTTTGGCAGTTTCTTACAAAACTAAGTAAATTCTTGCCATATGATCCAGCAATTGAGCTCCTTGGTATTTACTCAAAGGACTTGAAAACTTATGTCACAGAAAAACCTGCACATAGATGTTTATGGCAACTTTATCCATAATTGTTAAAACTTGGAAACAACCAAGATGTCCTTCATGAAGTGAATGGATAAATAAACTGTGGTACATCAGACAGTGGAATATTATTCAGTGCTAAAAGAAATTGAGCTATTAAGCCGTGAAAAGACACGGAGGAAACTTAAATGTATATTACCAAGTGAAAGAAGCCAATCTGTAAGGGCTACATACTGTCTTACTTCAATAGTATGATATTCTGGATAAAGTAAAACTATAGAGACAGTAAAAAGATCAGTGGTTGTCAGGAGCTGGGGGAGGGAGACGAACAGACAGTGTACAGAAGATTTTCAGGTCAGTGAAAGTATTCTGTATGATACTATAATGGTAGATACATGTCATATATATATGTATATATATATACATGTACATATGATCTCATCTGGGTCAAACATGTATGTGCACGTACGTGGTTTGAAAAGAGATAGAAGTGATTCTGTCTGAGCAGTGGGATTACAGACGAGAGGGAAAGGGTACTTATACTTGCTGCTTCATATACTTCCACACTCCACACTGCATGAACTATATATACAACTTAACAGATAATGTAATGACCTTGGGAATGTTACCTACACAATCATGGCAACCTCATATGAGATAGGCAGGTGCTAGACAGAATAACAAACTATAAAGCACCAAAAGGTTGATAACACAGGCAAAGCCAGACATAACGATTCAGACTGTGAGCCTAGGTTTTTCCATTCCCCAGTTCGCAATAACAAAGAAAGCGAAGTCTAAGGAACACCGCCCAGTGCTGGTGATGGCAACGATACCAGTGATTGCCATTTAGCGGTGGCCTATCACATGCCAGGTGTTGTGCCAGATGCTTTACCTATTTTCTCTAATTTGATCCTCACAATCCTTTCAGGTTTTATAAATGAGGACACTGAAGTTAAGAGTATATAAGTATTTTGCCCAAAGTCATGATGTTAGTAAACGCCAGAGCCAGAATTAAAGTTGAAGGGAATCAGACTCTAAAGTCCATGCTCTTTTCCAAACGGCCTCTCAGTGAAATAGAAATAGAAGGAAACATCAATTAGAAAAACACACCTTGAAAGAAAACTTGATTTCTAATAGTAAAAAGTGTAGTGTGTCTGAATGAATAGTACTTAATTTTAACTGTAATGAACATAGCACACTCATTTCTATCATATAATTTGGTCATAGCTCTCCATGTTTCTACTTGAGCTTCACAGCGACTCTTTTCAGTAATCTGGCCTCCAGGCCAATGCATCCAATAAAGATGGAAAAGCAACATAAAATCACTTTCTGCATACGTAAAGGGCTCGCAACTGGAAGAAAAGGAATTATCCTTCCCTGCATGCATGTGAGAAGATTACATATTTGCACTCCTCCTTCCGCCATAAGAGCTAATCCAAGCTTCATTACTGCCAAGCTTCTGAACATTCACACAAATGATAGATGTGTTATCATTTATTACTGGATTCAGCAGATTACATGCAAAATGTGCAAAGACATGATTAAAAATCTTTGATCTTTTAATCGAAAGAGTAAGCAATGTTAATTCATTTGGGCAAGTGTGATACATATACTTTATTGTAATACTATTTTGCATTTGAGATCACCACACTACAATAATTATTCTTCATTAATGAAGGTTTGTTCTTATGTAATTTCAGTGTGGCTCTAGGCAATAATAGCCTTTCTAGAGCACTGGTTAAATTTGGTGTAAGTTTATTTTATAAAATAATCATATTCTTTATAAAATGTAAACTTTACCATCATGGTATTTGATTCTGTAAAGCTCATAGATGGAAATATCACTGAGAACTATGCCAGTGGGAAGAGTGAAAGATCTTCAAATTGAATAAGAAATAAGCTTCAAACTCAAAAGCTCACTGTATTGCTGTTAGTATTAATTTTGTGAAGCAAGAACGAAAAAAACCTGCCAAATCTTATTGCTATCCCATTCAATAACGGAGATAGATTTATACATAAATAATTATAACACAAAGAAGGAGGCACATTCATGTTGCAACAAAAGAAGAAGTGGCATGCTAATTATTCCTAGAAGGATCCTGGAAGACTTCATGGAAAAGACACAATTTGAATTAATTTCTGACAAATGGGCAGAATCAGGAAGTGGAGAGGAAAGGAGAGAGGTGGAGTAGGATGTAAAATCACAGAGTCTTGCCTGCTAGTCTAAATGCTGAATCTTTATTCTGCAATATATAGAAAGCTACCAGATTTTGAGCTCAAAAGTAATATGATCAGAACTATGAGGAGTACACTGATGGAGCTGTGAAGGGGACATAGAGTAGAAGAAAATCATGGCAGCAAAACCAGTGGTGAAGTTACTTCCATGATTGGTCTGTCTGTCTGTCCTCCCAGAGAGCTGTTCTGAGCGTCTCCACGCCAAACACCACGTTTTCTATAGCATTATACTCCCCAAGCCACATGTATTTAACAAGTGCTGCTGAATGTATGGACTAAAGGGAGTCAGTTCTTGTACTGTGCAAACTGCTGTGGGAATGAACAGAAATGAAACAGAGACAGTATAACTGAGAAGGTGGCATTGTAAAGAGATGTTATCTAGTTGGATGTAGACGCTGAGGGGAGACAAAAGAATAAAATCGTTATTTAGTTTACCCCAATAAAAATTTACTGAGCACTTACTATGTGCCAGGGTGTTGTAGATATTAAATATATAAATATGAATTAATATCTCGTCCCTACTATCGAAAAACCAGGGGTGACATTAAGTGAATAGATAAATAATAATATAGATAAATAAAATAATATGCAATAATTTTATATTTATATATGCAATAATGTGTGTACAAAGTTCATAAATAACAAAGAAAAGTAATTTATTTTGTCTAGGGAGAATGAGGGAAGACTCCATTGAGCAAATGGTGGTTAGGTAGGACTTTGGAGAACGAATAGGAGCTTTCGAGATAAGGAGGTGCAGGAGCCCATCTCACACAGAGAAATTAAAGTTTTTAAGTGTGTGGAGGTCTCAAAAAACTTCTCTCATATATGTCTGTGTATGTTTGTGTGTGTGTGTATGTGTATGAGTATTTTGGTATTGCAAAAGCATAAATTGCAGCAGGGAACCAGGAACTAATGGGAAATGAGATTGGAGAGCTGGTAGGGGATGAAAAGTCTCTGCATTGCAAGCTAAAGAGCATGAACTTTATTCTGTGTATAGATGGAAGCCAGTGAAGGTTATTAAGCTGTGTAGCAGCTGGTAGATCTACCCATCAGTAAAGGGCAGATGGGAAGCATGTTGATGAAAGCTTGGTGAATGGTTAGGAAGGAGGCTGGGGGAGGGTGGGCATGAGGATAGAACGATTATGGCAAAGAGTCTATTGTAAAAAGTTGGATGAAAAATCGTGAAGTCCTACTAAGGTAGTGATAACAGAGAAAGGATAGATAGAATGAAATAAAGAGATATTTAGGTGATAAAATTGGACAAATTCAGTGACATGGGATGTGAAACAGCCAACTCTGAGGTTTTTTGATTGAATTACTAGGTTGAGAGTTGTGTCACCAAATGAAGATTCAGTTTGGGATGTGCAGAGTCTGAAGCATCTGAGGCATACCCAGGGGAATGTTTCTGTAGACAGTGAAATTTATGTCTGTGACTTAGGGGGAATGTTAGTGCTAGTGCTCAAGTTACACACTTGGAAGGAGGTGACACTATTAACCAAGGTACAGAATACAGTTTAGAGACACACAATAGTTAACAATGAAAATTATAATTTTGTTGTTGCATTTGATTAGATAACCATGTGGATATGTCCATAAGGAGTTTAGAAGTATGCTACCTACATACTGTGAAGTATTTACGCAGCCTTTTAGAGGATTAAATAGCTCTGTATGCATCAATTAGGAAAGATATTCGTGGTTTATTATAAAGGAAAAATACAAGTTGTAGAACAATATTTAATATGATCCAACTTCCATAACAAAATATATATGTAAATACATATATTGTGAATATATTATATACATATATGTAAAAGCAAATAACACACACACACATATACATATACAGAAAAAAATGTATGGGAACAGGGAAGACAACTAATTTCGTACTGGATAGTCCACTGTGTTCTTTGTATTGCTATAATGCACATTCATTGCTTCTGTTCTAGGTTCTTTTTAGGATTTAAAAAAAAAAGATGTGTAGAAAAAAATAAGATTGTTAAGTGAGCATGTAGAGGGAGGAAAGAAGAGGGCCAAAGGCAGGGACCTGAGAAATGCTCTAAGCACACATATAATTTGAGACTGAATAGGACTGAATAGGACTGAAAGATACCTGAGGGTTAACAGTCAAGAGAAGAGTGCTTAGCTAGTTGGTGTCGAACACTTCAAAAAAACGTGGACAGGATGATGACCTGAAAGTGGCAAACGGGGTTGGGAGATTGGCAAGTTTTGATTAAGCAGTTTTTTGAGAGCGGGGTCTGATTGCATGCAGTGAAGCATGAGATGAAAATGAGGACATAGAGGTAGCAGTGCAGTTAGTTACCAAGGAGAGTGTTGCAGGCAAAGGGAAACTAGAACACACTGTCATCTAAGGCTGGAGAGACAGTGTTCTGATAAAGGTTGAAAACACAAGAGGGAGAGGGAGTAACTGTGCTATTTCTTCAGATACAATTAAATTTCTTTTAAAAAGGAAAAAATACTGTATACACTTTCATATTTGATGACAAGACCAAGTATACTTTTCTTTACATTGACTTTTGATTATGAAGAATCACATTTAAGGGCTTCTACAACTACTTTTTTAATTCCCAACACTGCCATTTTTCAGACAAAAACAGGAACCGGAAAGAAGTGGCTGGGCAAGCTGTCTGTGGTCTGACGCACGCTGCTGGCCCAGACAGCCAGTGTATATGTTGTCTTGGTTCTCAAGAAATGTTGTCTTCTAATGTTGGATCAAACAACCTTAATCGTTCAAAGCGACGGTAGGTGTTAAAATAAACCACAGCAACTGAACCGTTGGCAGTGATATAACTCCACCCAAGGTCGGTTCTAAGACACGCTTGTGAACACTGCTACTGCATGTTTCATAGACTTCTTTGGTAGGAGTTAGATTATTTTTCTGCAAGTTGTTCACATCTTGGCTACATATGCCCAGACACGCACACATGAGAACAATGCAAACAGCCATTTATATATATTTGGTTATTCACGTGGGGATTATGCAAGACAAATTTTAGTCCTTAGACAGTTCCCTTCCTCATCATCCATCAGAAACCTATCAACACTGTCGTGTGATTAGGAAATGCATGTTAATTTAAAATTTTAAATGTTGACAGCCTAAAAAAGGGGAAATCTTTAGGGTGTAACTCCTAGGGCAAATGGTAGAGCAGAAAAGCAAAAAATGCATTCTAAATGTACCTATACATGATTTTTGAATTATCTGTGAAACTAAATTTAGATTATTTACTATTTGGGATTATACGTAGTGCAGGTAGAAGGTTGACTATATTTATTTAGTTATTTTTATTTTTTATTTTAAGCTCTTTATTGGAATATAATTGCTTTATACACTTGTACCAGCTTTTGAGGTACACCATAGTGAATCAGCTGTATTTATGCATATATCCCCATATTCCCTCCCTCCCGCGACTCCCTCCCACCCTCCCTATCCTGGCCCTCTAAGGCATCACCCATCATTGAGTTGATCTCCCTTTATATAGCAACTTCCCACTAGCTATCTATTTTACATTTGGTAGTATATGTATGTCAGTAATACTCTGTCACTTTGTCCCCGCTTCCCCTTCGCCGCCCCTCCCCCACCATGTCCTCAAGTCCGTTCTCTACATCTGCATCTTTATTCTTGCCCTGTCACTGGGTTCATCAGTACCATTTCTTCAGATTCCATATATATGAGTTAGCATACGGTATTTGTTTTTCTCTTTCTGGCTTACTTCGCTCTTCATGACAGTCTCTAGGTCTATCCACCTCATTACAAATAGCTCAATTTCATTCCTTTTTATGGCTGAGTAATATTCCATTGTATATATGTGCCACATCTTCTTTATCCATTCATCTGTTGATGGGCATTTAGGTTGCTTCCATGTCCTGGCTATTGTAAATAGTGCTGCAATGAACATTATGCTACATGTTTCTTTTTGGATTATGGTTTTCTCTGGGTATATGCCCAGGAGTGGGATTACTGGGTCATATGGTAGTTCCATTTTTAATTTTTGAAGGAATCTCCAAACTGTTTTCCATAATGGCTGTACCAACTTACATTCCCACCAACAGTGCAGGAGGGGTCCCTTTTCTCCACACCCTCTCCAACATTTATTGTCTCTAGATTTTTTGATGATGGCCATTCTGATCAGTGTGAGGCGATACCTCACTGTGGCTTTGACTTGCATTTCTCTAATGATTAGTGATGTTGAGCATCTTTTCATGTGTTTGTTAGCCACCTGCATGTCTGCTTTGGAGAAATGTCTATTTAGGTCTTCCTCCCATTTGTGGATTGGGTTATTTGCTTTTTTGGTATTAAGCTGCATGAGCTGCTTATATATTCTGGAGATTAATCCTTTGTCAGTTGCTTCAATGGCAAATATTTTCTCCCATTCTGAGGGTTGACTTCTTGTCTTATTTATGGTTTCTTTTGCTGTGCAAAAGCTCTTAAGTTTAATCAGGTCCCATTTGTTTATTTTTTATTTTATTTCCATTATTCTAGGAGGTGGGTCAAAAAGAATCTTGCTTTGATTTATGTCATAGAGTGTTCTGCCTTTGTTTTCCTCTAATAGTTTTATAGTGTCTGGCCTTATGTTTAGGTGTTTAATCTGTTTTGAGTTTATTTTTGTGAAGGTTGACTATGTTTACTGCAAAGGTAATTCTATCAAATTTCTTCCCTAAAACAAATCAATCTTAACTCATAACTCTGAATTACAAGATTTTATAGAATGTACAAGCTGCTGCCATAGCAGCATTTGGCATGCATTTACTATAAGAAAATCCCCCCCCCCCCACAATAGAAACTGTCTAAAATTCCTGATGAACATTTTCCGTGGTAGTCTTACGTATGGTTGGAGTTTAGAATGTATAATTGCATAAAGAAATAAAGTTAGAAAAGATAGAGTGGGCAGGTAATGGAAAGCCTTGCATGAAATAGTTGACATGTTGAGATTTAGTCAGACACTGCTTGCGAACTTTAAGACTGCAGACCCACTCTCCTCTGCTACTATTGGACCTGTGCTTATTTCTATTGACACCTTTATTTTATTATTTTATAATTATCATTCACGGCACTATCTCTCCTTCTCAGATTATGGGCAATCTGAAGAGCAGGAAAAATGTCTTTGTTCTCAAATCTTTTTATCCCAGAGCCTAGCATAGTGATTGAGCTTAGTAAGTGTGCAAAGATATAAAGGAATGGAAGAATGCATGTACATGTGAACACGTGGTACACAAGACTATGAAAACTGGTTTTAAAACAAAGACATGTTTCTAGGTAAAACCGGCAAGACTGCACTCTGGACTCTCTCCCATGACCCTGCTTTTTATTTTTTTATTAATTAATTAATTAATTTATTTATTTTTTTGGCTGTGTTGGGTCTGTTGCTATGCACAGGCTTTCTCTAGCTATGGCGAGCAGGGTCTACTCTTCGTTGTAGTGCTCAAGGTTCTCATTACAGTAGCTTTTCTTGTTGCGGAGCACAGGCTCTAGGTGCACGGGCTTCAGTAATTGGGAAACGCAGGCTCAACAGCTGTGGCTCACAGGCTTAGTTGCTTCTCGGCATGTGGGATCTTCCTGGAACAGGGATCGAACCCATGCCCCCTGCATTGACAGGCAGATTGTTAACCACTGTGCCACCTAGGAAGTCCCACCTGCCTTTTTTTTTCTTCGTCTTGAAATTAAACTGATATTCATTTTGGCATTACCTAAAATGTCCTTTTCTTTAGTCCTGACCCCAAAAACAATGTAGACCATGAGGGCGAACACTGAGGTATGGTCCAAGGGTTAAAGGCTCATGCGGTGGTGTAATCTCTTGGAATAACATGGAGAAGATAGACTCTGTGTAAGGAGAAACACTAAGATTCACAACTGAATGAATAAGACCACCATTAAGCCTTTGAGGCAAGTCCTAGGATAGAAATGGGAGCTAAAGGCAGTTTATATTCTAGATAAATGCAACAAGGTGACAAAAATTAGGGAGAGCAAGAGAGAAGAGGGCCTAGAACTTGAAATGTGATGAGGGCTGCTTTCCTGAAATTCCTCCCCTCTGGGTGCAGCCACGTAGCTGGGGTAACAGGCATAACAGGGTCAGGATGCATGCACACTCTCTCAACTTCTAGTTTCCTAAGGTCTCATCTTCATCCAGGAGTTTCATTCAGTGAAGCATGCTTCATTTGTTTATTAAAGAAACATGTTTTATTGCCTATGGTGTACCAGACAGTAAATGAATCCAATGAGAAAACACAACCGTGAATGAGCCACAGTTCCTGCTCCCAGTCCGAAAGGAAAAACAGACATGAACAAATTCTGAGAGTAAGTAAACAGTCTAGGGAAGTGCGTACAAATGTTATGGGAGTTCAGACGAAAGGCTTGACTTTACTTGGGGATAGTGATGGCTGGGATGGGAAGGTCTTCAGAAAAAATTCAAAAAACAAAGTCTGGAAAGCTGGAGTAGAAATTTAGCAGGCAAACTAAGAGAATAAGAGGGACAGAAGCAGATAGAAAGATTAGTCTAATTAAAAAGCAGCACATTAAAATCTGAAGTACATGAAAAAAGGCCGGATATATTCAGAATTCAGGTTGTTCAGGTAGGATGGGAAGAAACAGTGGTATATATGGCTGGAATTGTAGCCAGTGGCCTAAACTGGAAAGCCTGTAGGACCTACTAAAATTAATCAAAACTGGAAGATAAGTTAGGTGGGGTGAGAAGTACAGATATCATGAATTTGAACAAAGACACTGGCAAGGGGGAGTGAAGAGAAAGGTATAGGTTTGAAAAGCAATTTGGAGGAAGAATGGGCAGAGTTTGGGGATATGACTGCATGTGTGGAGTGAAGTATGGGATAGTCATACATGAGACCTGGGTTTCTGGATTGAGTGGCTAGATTGAATGGTGGTACACCTATCAAGAATGGGAAAATAGGAAAAGTAGAAAGTGTGAAAGAGATGAGTTTGGTTTTGGACATGTTGAGTTAGAATTCGAATTCAGTTATGTCCAAAATCAAACTCATGGGCATGGGAAACCATATGAAGATGTCAGTTGGTAGTTGAAAATGTGATTGGGTCATGACCTGAGTGAAACATCCCTCTCTACTTCTGCCAAGATCATGGATGTATTCTACGCTTTTGATTCTGACAAGCTCGTGTCACACATGACTTATTCACAAATGTTCATCATATATTTCGCTATTCAATGAGAATATGCAGGGGGTTTTTTCTTGTTTAATGCTTATGTCAAAATAAGAGTGTTTGGCTAGAGGAAGAATAAAGTCCTTCTAATGTTCTGATCTCTATGTTTGGGTAAAATCTATGTTTTGTTTTGTTTTTTAATATTTATTTATTTATTTATTTAGGCTGCTCCAGGTCTCAGTTGCAGCACATGGTACCTGTTTTGCCATGTGAAGGATCTTTAGTTGCGGCGTGCAGGATCTAGCTTCCTGACCAGGGATCAAACCCAGGCCCCCTGCATCGGGAGCAGAGTCTTAACTATTGGACCACCAGGGAAGCCCCTGAAATCTATGTCTTTAACAAAATTCTAAAATCCCCAAATAAGAAAAGGTGAAAACATACATTTTTCATTTTCTCTGCATACATATAAAAGACATTCCTGTTTTTGGCTTCCCAGCATTCACACCCCCAGTTTCCTTCCCCGAAATTAACTGTGTGTAGTTTCTTTTGTCTGTCTGTGTGTGTGTGTGTGTGTGTGTCTGGCTGTGTTCGGTCTTTGTGGCTCTGCGCGGGCTCTCTCTAGTTGTGGAGAGTGGAGGCTAGCCTTCACTACAAGGCGCGGGTTTCTTACTGTGGTGTCTTCTCTTGCTGGGGAGCATGGGCTCTAGGCATGTGGGCTTCAGTAGTTGCCGTGCGTGGGCTCAGTAGCTGTGGCGCGCGGGCTTCGTTGCTCTGCAGCATGTGGGATCTTTTCACCCCAGGGATTGAATCCACGTCCCCTGCATGGGCAGGCGGATTTCTAACCACTGCGCCATCAGGGAAGTCTCTAAGTGTGTGTCGTTTCAGTGTCAGAATTGAGACTTGGGCAGTCTAGCACATGAGCTAGGTGCTAGGCTGCATACTCAGATCCTTTCTCATGCAGATTTTGTATGTCATGAGCAATGCCAGGGCGGGGGACAAGGGCAGTATTGCAATGGCACCCTGATCAGCCCACCAGCGATGAAACCGTAACTGTGGGGCTGTTTCTGGCCTTTTGACTCTAGCGACTCTTTTATTCCTGTCTATTTTCAAGCTTCCCATTCTCCAGTCTTCTGTTTGTTCTGTGAGCTTGACGTCCTCTCAACAAACCCCCTTTGCTTCAATTAGCCAATTAATTTCTGCCACTTTTGGTAAGAAACCTGGCTGAACATGTGATTAAACTGTCATTCAACCACAAAGAAAATACTTGATATTTATTTCCTAACTAATTGATATAATGATTACTACCAAAACCATTGAATGTAGTCCTGAATCAGAAAAGATCTCAAAGTGCGTTCTTATGAAAAAGAGAATTTAGACACATTCCTTCCTATCTGTCTGGTTATATTTACAGTAAGTTGAACACAGGCAGGATTTTTCTAGTAAAACCTAAGTTGATTGAGCAGTAATTTCAGTAGTTTTTTTTTTCATTTAGTTTTAAATTGTAAAGGATTTATTTTTCTACAGGTTAAGTATCTAAATAGGAGAGATATATTATTCTTATTAATTTGGTAGCATTGATTGAGTAGTTATTGTGTGCAAAGCAATGTGCTAGATGTTGAAGGAGTGTTCTCTTTCATCGTTTTGTATTTTGAAGCATTTAGCATATTGATGCTTCTATAGAAAGTTCCGATTCTTATAGAGCTTACATTCTAGTGAGAGACAGTGAGAAAAAAGATGAATATAATAATAGTAAGTCATAATATGTACTATGAAGCACACAGACTAGCAGCTGAGACAGTGACCAACAATGAGATCTACCTTAGATACAGTGGCCAGAGAAGGCTTCCCCAAGGGTGGAAATGATATGCCGAGACCTAGAAGATAAGAGGCTGCTATACAAAGAGTGTATAGAAGCTCATCCTGGTGTCATCAATTACAAACTGTGGGACTTTGGGCAATTTATTTAACCTCTCTTTCTTTGTTTCCTCAGCTATAAAATGTAGAGCACGATAGTGCCTGTTCCATACTACTGTTGAGAGGATTAAATGTGTGCATATATGGAGGGTACTCAGAACAGTGCCTGGCATGTAGCAAAAGTAAAATAAATACTAGTTATTCTTATCATCCCAAAAAGAAGCACTGGCATGTGCAAAAGCCTGAGGCAGGAAAGCTCTTTGGGAGATTAATTAAACTGAAATAAGACTAGGGTGGCTAGAAGAGAGTAGGCAAAGAGGTGAGTAGCACAAGATGAGGCTGTAAACAGACAGGGTCAGATCATGCAGGGCCTTGTGGTTCATACTAAAGAGTCTGGATTTCTTTCTTAGTGAAAAGGGAAGCCACTGAAGAATTTAAGCAGGAGATTGATGTTATTGGATTTATGTTTTAAGATGATCACTTCACCTGCTGGGTGGAGAATAGATTGGAGGAGGCAAGTGTAGAAAGAGTGACCAGACAGGAGGGTGTTGTACAGTAGTCAGGGTGGGACATGATGGTGGCTAGGCTGAGGTGGAAGAAGTAGAAAAGAAGAGAGTGGTTTCAAGATATACTATGGAGACACTTGGCAGTATCTGTGAATTAATCGAATTGGGGGGCGAAAGAGAAAAAAGGGGGAAGGGCAAGGCAGGGCTGCCACATACAGTTGTGCAGAATGTTCACTGACTAAGTGTACCTAGCTGACAAGGAGACATGGGAGCTGACATCCAGCACATACTTAGTTCACAAAGTCCTGTCCCCTGGCATGGAGTTACGTGCACTTGCAAGGAGTGCCTTTTTCTGATTTCCATAAAGGCAGTATACAGGCTGGAAGCAGTCTCATCCTTTAATCCTGGTTTGGGTAATAGCTAAATGATGTTCCCACTGACAGAAATGAGGGATTCATTTTCCGTAATAGTTATAAGACTATTCAGATTTTCCTATTTTTTTCTCTTTCTTTACTTTTATCAAATTATATTTTCCTAGGTTTTTGTCCATTCCAGCTAAATTTTTGGATTTATTGACAAAGTTGTTCATAAGAATAATAATGATGATAATGATATTCTCCTATTATCCCTTTAAAATCTGCATTTGTGTCTTCGCTCTTTTTCTTGGTCAGTCTAGTCGGAAGCTTATCTCAAAGAACCAGTTTTGAGGAATGACTATTAATGGTACAGGGTTTCTTTTGGGGGTGATGAAAATGTTCTGAAATTAAATATTGCTGATGGTTATGCAACTGTGAATATACTAAACCCACTAAACTGTACATGTTAAAAGGATGGATTTTATGCATTTGAATTATATACAATACATTTGTTATTTTATATATATGTATATATACTTTGTGTGTACATATATATACACACACACAAAATAACACAACCAGTATAACCTGTATAAGTACCAGTGAAGCTCATAATATTTGCCTACATCAATGCTTCCAGTAATATTGCTTGCCTTGGTTTTTGTACATTGTAATGTTCTTTATATCACATAGGTGTTGACAAAGTAACCACATTTAGTACTGTCAGGAAGGTAAGATTCATTAATATATGATTTATTTAAAACCTTCAAATTTTAAATAACTAATAGTTTCCAAAGAATGCTGGTACATGTGCTATCCACAAAGACCAAATGAATCTAAAGAAAGTAGGTCACAGAACACAATCTAATTCAAACTTGGCACTAACTGATGCAATGCTTTTTCTTCACATAATCATGATGTTCTAATCATTCTATGATTCTGACCTTTAAGTCAGTGGGTAGTCTATTATTACTTGGTAGCTGCTGAATCCAGAGTCAACATTTTGGAAGTTAAAGAATGCCCATCTTCTTTCAAAATCTGAGCCCGGTTAAAAACTCTTGCCAAGGTTTAGATACTTCATGCGTATGAACCAAACAACAAACAGAATAAAATTAGCAGAGGATTTAAAAAAAAAAAGAATACACTTCTTTTCTAACATTAAACATATTAAAAACATTAACTACATTAAAACATTTAAAAAGAAACTACCTTCAAGTATATTATAATCTTAAGAAATTATAGATCAGATTTTCCTATTTCTGTTATTCTTTCTTTCTTCTATAGATAGTAGGCCAAAATAAAATTTCAGTCATTAGAAATATTAAATTTTAAAAATTCAAATGACAGAATGTTCTATCTACAGCCTACCAGTAAGATCGATTCCTTGCTTCTCAAAGATATATAATCCCTAAATTTAAAAGGAAAAAGGGTCATCAGAGATTGGTGCAACGTTGTAAATCAACTATACTTCAATTAAAAAAAAAAAGAAAAAATTTTTAAAAAGGTAAAGGGGAGAAATTATCTATGGTTCTAATTTAATACCTTTTGCAAAAGTGTGTGTGTGTCCTTTTCTGATTTTTTGTAAGAATAAAGTCAAGCATAGTTTCCTTTCTAACAGGAGCAATTGTTCATTTCTATTAACAATAGAGTGTTCAAGTAATTTTTAAATATTGTCAGTTTTCTAGGATATTTATCACGTTTCCATCACATCCAAATTTCCTTTCTTAGCAAAATATTCAAGAAACATAAAATACCAAGAGATGGTTAGTGGCATACACAAAAACCTTTAAGAAAGGTGATTTGAAGTCTTGACTCTTCTAAACAAACGTAATTTCCCCTTTACTGAAGAATATGTAGCTTCTATATAATGATCTATTTAGTACAGTAATAAATTGCCTCTTTGGAAAATTAGGTACACAACTCTAAGATGGTCTTCAAGAACTATAAGATTCTTTTTTTTTGAGGTATAGTTGATGTGCAGTATTATGTAAGTTTCAGGTGTACAACATGATGATTCACAACTTTTAAAGGTCCTACTCCATTTATAGTTATTATACGTATTGGCTATATGCCCTGTGCTGTACAATATATCCTTGTAGCTTATTTATTTTATACGGAGTAGTTCAGACTATAATGTTCTTCACAATTAACAATTTAACACCTTCTGTCTGTGAGAATGAAAATAATTAAGTGCAAATGACTTAAAATGCAGGTGCGTGTCGAGGAATGGAAACCCAAAATGACAAATACAATTTTAGATTCAACCATCCATATTCTTAAATAACATTTGCTGTGAGATGTTAAAATACCGTGAGAAAATGGAAGTGTTAAAAAATGGTTTATTAAATATTCATTCTTGAATCTCAAGGCATCTATACCTTCATGCATTCAATGATGCATGAAATAAAAACTTTAAAATTACACCCAAAAGAAAGTCCTTCTGACATAACAGACAGGCGATTTATATATCTGTTTTATAAAAAATTCCTACAAGTTAGTAAGGAAACATATACAAATCAATAGAATAATGGGCTTGGGGTATAAACAGGCAATTCACCAAAGAAGTACAAATACATAATAAACATATGAAAGGATGCTGAACTTCACCAGTTAAAACATATAAACTAAAACAAATATATTTTTTCTAATCAGATTAGAAAAATTTAAAATATTGATATCAATAACTGTTGGACAGGTGTGGGAGGTATGGGGAAATGAGCTTTACTTTTTTTTAACAAATTTATTTATTTATTTATTTATTTATTTATTGGCTGAGTTCGGTCTCTGTTGCTGCACACAGGCTTTCTCTAGTTGTGGTGAGCGGGGGCTACTCCTCATTGTGGTGCACAGGCTTCTTATTGCGGTGCCTTCTTTTATTGTGGAGCATGGGCTCTACGTGTGCAGGCTTCAGTAGTTGTGGCACATGGGCTCAACAGTTGTGGCTCACAGGCTCTAGAGCGCAGGCTCAGTAGTTGTGGAATAAGGGCTTAGTTGCTCCACAGCATGTGGGATCTTCCCAGACCAGAGCTTGAACCCGTGTTCCCTGCATTGGCAAGCAGATTCTTAACCACTGCACCACCAGGGAAGTCCCAGATCTTTATATTTTTGATGGACGTATAAATTTGTACAAACTGTTGGAGGATAATATAATTTTCCTTATTAAAATCTGAAAAGTACATGTCCTGTTACCTAATGAGCCCACTTCTAGGACTCCATCCTATAGATATGGTTTCATGAGAATGTAAAAATGAAATAGAACATGGTCATTACAACATTGTTAGTAACAGCAAAAATTTAGGAACAGCTTATATATCTACATAAGTGAATGGTTCAATGAATGAAGGGATAGACATAAAACAACTGCAGCCATTTGAAACGGCACTGATAGGATTTCCAACATACTGGAATGTTATTTTTCTCAACCTGGGTAGTGGATGTCTGGATGCTCACTACACATATATTTATTTACATATATAATTGTACATGTTTCTACATGCTTCTGAATTTACACAAGAAAAATGAAAAGGAAAGAACAAGGATAAATCTATATGGATTAATATAGTAAGATGTATGCGATATAGAAAGAAAAAACATGAGACTATTAAGACCATTATAAATAGCAAAATCCTTATTTTATGAGAAAAAAGTACCATGTATGCATGTATATGGACATGTCACCATGCTTATATAGTATATAAAAAACCATGGAGAATATGTAGCAAACCTCTGGAGATTGGGATTTAAGGATGCTTTTGGGAGAAAGAGTGACACTGGAGAGATTTCATACCTTTTCTAAAATATATATATATTTTTTTGGGGGGGGGTTAATTCTTTTTTTTTTAAAGCTCTTTATTGGAATATATTTGCTTTACACTCTTGTACCAGTTTTTGAGGTACACCAAAGTGAATCAGCTATATTTATACATATACCAAAAATATATTTTTGATGCTACATATGTGTGTGTGTATATATATATGATATATCTATATTTACTTTTATGTGTTTTAATTGACCAAAAAATCTTGCCCAAGACAGTTTAGCAAGCAAAACAAATTAAAAGAGACCAAATTTGAATATGTTCCAATAAATATTTATCCAGCAATAGAAAGTGAATTATATAGTAAATCAAGTATTTTTTGAGCAAATAATAAAAAATTGTCCCATATGCTTGGTGAAGGATAGTTTATAGAAAAATTTAAGACACTGTGATTAAACTTATGTTTCTCACATTGTAGAGAAATGCAATTATTTTATTGACTGCAGCTGATCCATTTTTATACAAAATTTGTGGTAGTAAATCTGAATTCAACTAATGTTTTAGAAATAATACATTAAAAATTTTCAGGATATCCCTGGTGGTGCAGTGGTTAAGAATCCACCTGCCAATGCAGGGTTTGAATCCTCGTCCAGGAAGATGCCACATGCCGCAGAGAAACTAAGCCCACGCACTACAACTACTGAAGCCCACACACCCTACAACCCGTGAGCCTAGAGCCCGTGCTCTGCAACAAGAGAAGCAAATAACTGCAGGAGTTATTATGCCTAATGAAGTTGGGTCTGCAAGGGAGGGAAAGAATCAAGGGTTCATATAAGAGGATACTTTACTTTTTGTTTTTTAACAAATTAAATATAATTATGATTTTATTTTACTTACTTTCTTAGAACTGTTGAAAAATCACTATAATTATGGAGGTACATTTTGAAAAAAATCTTATAATACTCAGTAAAAAAGTTGCTAGTTTTTAAAAACTATTCATTTGATAATGTTTGAAAATGCTGTTCTTCCTTTTCTTTAATCCAAGCCAATTAAATGATGAAAATCCCTTCCTTTTAATTCTTTTAGCATTAATTACCAGTACTTAATTACTGTTTCTCAGATTTTAGTTAGACAAGCCTAAACAAACATATAGGTCATTTGATTACTAGTTATTATACTTACATTTTACTAATAAGAAATGCAAAGGTCAGGGGTTGGTCAAATGTTATCTAGTAACATTCAGGACTTCTTTCATTTCAAAGCTTAACTACACTCAGGTTATCATAGCAAGGGAATATGAAAGTGAAAACGCTAGGAATCCGGACCCTCAAATGAAAACACTAGGAATCTGGACCCTCAAATGAAAAGCGGGATGTAGAAAAAGAACAGGGAACTACAATGAGTTACATCTCCCAATTCCCTAAAAAGCAAATGTAATTTATACAAGGAAAAATCATTTAAGTAAAATACTACATGCCGTAGAAGGGGAAAAGGAAGTTGTATAAGAATTGACTATTAAGGAAAGTTTAGTTGGAGGCAACTCTAATGATGGAACTGCAAGGAAGTGGTTTAAGAATATTTCCTTTAAAAAAAAATAGTACAGCAACTAATTTTATTATCCTTAATAAGTTCCCTGGGCCTTATTTATGTTTACCCAGAAATCTTCCTATGAATACTTAAATTTACAGAGATTTTTAAAAGAACTCCCATCCTTCCCACTACATGGTGGGAAAAGAGTGGGTGTATGTCACATTGTGAGTAGGAAAGGGTAGGACAGAGCAATAGGTAGGTTTTAGTGCCAACAGACTGAGAACTGTCCCAGAATAAATGCCTGGAAGGAATCCAAACTTTCAGTAATCAACATTCAGTCCCTATCCCACACAAGCAAAAAGGAGCAAAGTATACAATAAGAAAAGCAGACAAATTACAAGAAAAACTATTAGAGACCCTCGCCAAATCGTTTCTTTTTAAAGTGCATTGGAGAAGAGGTCAAGGTCAGATTATTTAAAAATATAGATTATCCTCTTGATGATCTAAGGCTACAGCAAAAGCAATATGAAGCAGTTACCTAAACAATCATATAGGAAGTGGAGGAAGATACTGTTCGCTAAGGTTGTCAGTATATGGGTTCCTCAGGAAACTGAATAATACTAAAATTTGGGTGCACTGGGGCATGAACCCAAATGCAAATTGCACACTGAAAAATTCAGTTTGAACTAGCTAGGACGCTCAAATCAGCAACTGGGTTTTTTTATGCATGTGGATTTTTCAGTTAGCCTTATATTGTTTCAGTCAAAGAAAGACTGCTTGACTTTTTTGAAGATTGGAAATGATACACTGTTACCCATTAGCAAGGTCAAGAGCATAGGTAACAATTAGTACTATTGTTTTCTTAAAACAAGAGTGTTTTAAGTCAGATATATTCTTTATCTACTATTTCTTCTAATATCTCCTCCCTCCTGGAGGGATAGAGATACAGTACCTTATTTAATACACAATAAAATCTCTGATGCTCATGCTCTTCTCTCAGTTGTGCACATGTGGATATGAAAAGGACATCCTGTAGTCTACAATGAAGAAGAAAAAATTATTTATCAAACTTGGTTAGTAAAATGCAAAATAATATACTTTATGATGAGACAAAGAGATTGATAAACAATATGATAAAAAAAAGCATAAAGAACTAGAACCCAGGAAACTAGTCCACTGTCTAGTTTTGTTACCTTCTGCAGATGACACTTTCTGGGGTTCAGTTTTTTCATTTATGCACCTACTTTACGAGTGGTTTTGAGGAACTAGATAAGATTAATATCTTGAAACAAATAATAGAACTGTGTACAAAAACAGGCTATTATTGACTTTGTATTCTATCTTATTACTTGTCAGTTAGCATGTAAATGCAGTCTCTTATGAAGGACATTGGACCTAGAATCTGAATTGAAACTTCTCTGGTCCTTATATTTTTAATCTATAGATAGGGAGTAATGCTGCATATGGTTTCTTTGGTGAAATGCTATTGGTAGGGGCTAGTTATGCGGGGCAAATAACAAGCTTACAGAGATCTTCTTAGAAATTCCAGATTCAATATCCATTTTAGCTAAGATTAGGTTTGGAAGTAAATGACAGAAACAATAGCTTAATAAAGGTGGAAATTTATTTTTGTCTCATAGAAATGTCCAGGAAGTGGTTTGTGACTGGCATGGTAACCCATGCCACCAGGAACTCAGGATTCATTTATCATTTTTTTTTAATTTTATTTATTTTATCTTTGGCTGCGCTGGGTTTTCGTTGTTGTGCTCGGGCTCCTCTAGCTGTGGTGAGCAGGGGCTACTCATTGCAGTGGTTTCTCTTCTAGAGCTTGGGCTTCAGTAGTTGTGGCTCGTGGGCTCTAGAGCAAGGCTCAGTAGTTGTGGCACACAGGCTTAGTTGACCCACGGCATGTGGGATCTTCCCAGACCAGAACTCGAACCTGTGTCCCCTGTGTTGGCAGGTGGATTCTTAACCACTGCACCACTAGGGAAGCGCAGGATTCATTTATCTTGATGTTCTGAACTGCAAGGCTTCAACCTCATAGTCCAAGATGACAGCATCACATTCCAGAGGAGCAAACAGGGAAAGGGTCAGAGGACAAGAGTAAAGGGGCCTACACTTCATTCTCTCCTGAAGAATGTTCATGAAACTGCCACCAGACAATTCTATTTGCATGCTACTGGCCATGTCTGGTTGCAAGCTGGAAATAGAATGCCCATTGCAAATAGTCACAAATCTGAGCTTCTAGAACCTGGAAACAGCTACTAGGGGTAACTACCAGTCTCTGCCATTTATCACTTAATTTATGATTATTTTAGTTTAGAAACTTTTTCTTTTTTTTTTTTTAAAGAACTTTTATTGAGATACAGTTAACAGACAATAAACAGCATATATTTAGAGTGTACAATTTGGTGTCCCAATCTCCCAGTTCATTCCCCCGCAACCCTCCCCGCTTTCCCCACTTGGTGTCCATGTGTTTGTTCTCTACACCTGTGTCTCTATTTCTGCCTTGCATTTCCTCTTTCATAGTTGTTAGCATTTGCCTTATGTATTGAGGTGCTCCTATATTGGGTGCAGATATATTTATAATTGTTATCTCCTCTTCTTGGATGGATCCCTTGATCTTTAAGTAATGTCCTTTCTTGTCTCTTGTAACATTTTTAATTTTAAAGTTTATTTTATCTGATATGAGTATTGCTACTCCAGCTTTCTTTTCATTTTCATTTGCATGGAATATCTTTTTCCATCCCCTCACTTTCAGTCTGTATGTGTCCCTAGGTCTGAAGTGGGTCTCTTGGAGACAGCATATATACGGGTCTTGTTTTTGTATCCATTCAGCCAGTCTGTGTCTTCTGGGTGGTGCATTTAGTCCATTTACATTCAAGGTAATTGTCGATATGTATGTTCCTATTACTACTTTCTTAATTGTTTTGTTGTTTTTGTAGGTCCTTTTCTTCTCTTATGTTTCCTGCTTAGAGAAGTTCCTTTAGCATTTGTTGTAGGGCTGGTTTGGTGGTGCTAAGTTCTCTTAGCTGTTGCTTGTCTGTAAAGCTTTTGATTTCTCCATCAAATCTGAATGAGATCCTTGCTGGGGAGAGTATTCTTGGTTGTAGGTTCTTCCCTTTCATCACTTGAAATATATGATGCCACTCCCTTCTGGCTTGCAGAGTTTCTACTGAGAAATCAGCTGTTACCCTTATGGGAGTTCCCTTGTATGTTATTTGTTATTTTTCCCTTGTTGCTTTTAATAACTTTTCTCTGTCGTTAATTTTTGTCAATTTGACTAATATATGTCTTGGCATCTTTCTCCTTGGACTTATCCTGCCTGGGACTCTCTGTGCTTCCTGGACTTGGGTAGCTATTTCCTTTCCCATGTTAGGGAAGTTTTCAACTAGAATCTCTTCCAATATTTTCTCAGGTCGTTTCTCTCTCTCGTCTCCTTCTGGGACCCCTATAATGCAAATGTTGGTGTGTTTAACATTGTCCCAGAGGTCTCTTAGGCTGTCTTCAGTTCTTTTCATTCTTTTTTCTTTATTCTTTTCTGCATCAGTGATTATCACCATTCTGTCTTCCAGGTCACTTATTTGTCCTTCTGCCTCAGTTAATCTGCTATTGGTTCCTTCTAGTGTATTTTTCATTTCAGTTATTGTGTTGCATATCTATGTTTGTTTGCTCTTTAATTCCTTTAGGTCTTTGGTAAACCTTTCGATCTTTGCATCCTGTCTTTTTTCAAAGTCCTGGGTCATCTTCACCATCATTATTCTGAATTCTTTTTCTGGAAGGGTGCCTATCTCCTCTTCATTTAGTTGTTTTTCTGGGGCTTTATCCTGTCCCTTCATCTGCTACAAAGTCCTCTGCTTTTTCATTTTCTCTATCTTTCTGTGGCTGTGGTTTTCAGTTCCACAAGACGAAATACTGATGATACTGTTTGATACTGCTGTCTGCCCTCTTGTGGAGGAAGCTATCTAGGAGCCTCCTGTGTGCTTCCTGATGGGAGGGACTGATGGTGGGTTGGGCTGGGTGGGTGGAGCTCAGTAAAGCTTTAATCTGATTTGGTGGGCAGAGCTCAGTAAAACTTTAATCTGCTTGTCTGCTAATGGGTGGGGCTGTGTTCACACCTTGTTGGTTGTTTGGCCTGAGGCCACCTAGTGCTGGAGCCCACAGGCTCTTTGGTGGGGCTAATGGTGGACTCTGGGAGGGCTCACACCAATTAGCACTTCCCAAAACCCCTGCTGCCAGTGCCCCTGCCTCCTCGGTGAGCCACAGCTGCCCCCTACCTCTGCAGGAAAACCTCCAACACCAGCAGGTAGGTCTGGTTCAGTCTCCTATGGGGTCACTGATTCTTCCCCCTGGGTCCTGGTGAGCACATTTTTTTGTGTGCCCTCCAAGAGTGGAGTCTCTGTTTCCACAAGTTCTGTGGAGGTCCTGCAATCAAATCCCACTGGCTTTCAGAGTCTGATTCTCTGGGGATTTCTCCTCCCGTTGCTGGACTCCCAGGTTGGGAAGCCTGATGTGGGGTTCAGAACCCTCACTTTAGCGGGTGGACTTCTGCAGTATAACTGTTCTCCAGTTCGTGAGTCACCCACCCAGCATTTATGGGATTTGATTTTAACGCGATTGCACCCCTCCTACCATCTCATTGCAGCTTCTCCTTTGTCTCTGGATGTGGGGTGTCCTTTTTGGTGAGTTCCAGTGTCTTTCTGTCTATGATTGTTCAGTAGTTAGTTGTAATTCTGGTGCTCTTGCAAGAGGGAGTGAGCGCACGTCCTCCTACTCTGCCATCTTAATCCTATCTGACCTAGAAACTTTTTCTTCTTGAATGAGTAGAAAGAGAATGCGCTAAGAAATATGTCAGAAAAGTTAAATAAAGCTGCTTTGTGAGTGTTTATTATTGTCTTTTTTAATTTTGAAAAGTAATATGCTCCAATAACTTTAAAGGTTTAAAATGCTGATTATTTTTATCATTATATAATTATTGTTCCTATACTTCTGAATATCTAAAATGCTTATTTCTCTGTCTTCACATTGACCTAAAACATACTAAACAAAACTAAAAATAATGTAAGCATAAATAACAAGAATATGAAAATTCTCAAAACATTTAAAAGAACCACAAAGGGGAGGCAGAATTAAATGTGGCAAGAACACAGCCTTTGTAAAGAAAGTCTTGGAATAGAAGCCCATCATTCACTCATTCAATCATTCATAGCATCTATTGCTGTTATGTGTGTATGTTTCAGGTAGTGTGCTTCGTTAGGCATGGAATGTACAATTTATTTAGGGAGACAGGAATAAAACCTACAATTTTATAAACAATAATTCAAATTACATTTGTGACAAGTAATTCAAATAAGAGTATAGGGTACTGTGAATATCTAAAAGCAAGATCTAGCAATTAAACAGAATAAGCAAAATCTATATTTACTAGTTGAAAGATCTTTTACACTTAAAAGTTTAGATACATGAAAAAAAGAAATTGCAAAAGAGGGTGCACAATATGATTCAATTTCATTCAAAATGTTGCATCTCAAGATTGTAACAATATTATTATGTGTATATAAATCCACAGAAAATAATTGTAGGAATATACTCTGAATTATCAACAGAAGTTATCTCTGGTATTTTTGTTAAATATTTTTATAATGATTTAATTGTTTGCAACGAGCATATGTATTTCTTTTGTGCTCAGAAAAAAGTAAATAAAAATGCATTTAAAAAATAAAATTTAGGGACTTCCCTGGCAGTCCACTGGTTGGGACTCCATGCTTCCACTGCGGGGGGGTGGGGGGGGCCCTGCTTGGGGTTGATCCCTGGTCAGGGAGCTAAGATCTCACATGCCATGTGGCACAGCCAAATAAATAAATAAATAAATAAAATTTAGCTATATAAAACTGACTGCAACATGAGTCTGACACCTAGATGTTGACCTGCATCTAGTAAATGCTCAGTGAAATCTTTTATTACATTGGTAGAAAAACATTAACAAACAAACAAAGAATAAATATTTTCTATTTAAAAAGGGTTTTTAGGGCTTCCCTGGTGGTGCAGTGGTTAAGAATCCACCTGCCAATGCAGGGGACATGGGTCTGATCCCTCGGCTCAGAAGATACCACATGCCATGGAGCACTAAGCCCGTGTACCACAACTACTTGAGCCTGTGCTCTAGAGCCAGGGAGCCACAACTATTGAGCCCACCTGCTGCAACTACTGAAGCCTAGAGCCTGTGCTCTGCAACAAGAGAAGCCACCGCCCTGAGAAGCCCAAGCACTGCAATGAAGAGTAGACCCTGCTCTCTGCAACTACAGAAAAGCCCACACAGCAACAAAGACCCATTGCAGCCAATAAATAAATAAATAAAGTAAATAAATAAGGGGTTTTAAAATATATTAACTTGTTTATTTCTTTCATAGTACAAATTTAAGATTTGGTATCCAACATTAAATATAATTATATTTTTCCATTTACAAAACAATGAAAATAAGTTCTGATTTCCCTTAGTTTATAGCAATACTGAAGGAATTAAAGTAGAGATGATTTTGGCTCTCACAAAATAAACATACACATACACTAAGTATTTAACAAAACACTGCTTAATGCTTTTCGGGAAATCTTGATAAGTAATAGTTTACTAATTCAACAAATATATACTGGGTACCTACTCTGTACCAGGTCCAAAATGAAAAGGACATAGACCCTGCCTTCAAAATACTTTTGATTTAGTTATAGAGACAGATACATAAATAATTTTCTAAATATACTACCAGAAAAATCAAATAACCATAGGCAATTTTTAGAATGTAGACATTATAACTCTAACACGTTAGCACATGCACATTCTTCTATACAGTGTCACAGAGTTATACCCTTTATTATGAGGGAAACCAAGGGCAAAGAGCTTCAATGGCTTCTTCTGTTGCAAAAACATGAAAATACAGAAAAACAAATTTGAGCTGAGGAGACAAGAAAGAGGAGAAAGACAAAGTTTGCACAAATAGCTATCACACTCTTAAAGTTTGGTGGCGTTTGTTTAAAAAGTCCCTTTCCAGTCTTTATGTAATGATCCTGAATTGTGAAACAGTTTAGCTGCTGACAACGTAAACCATTGCAGAAAAAGTCCTTTTCATATCTCAAAAAAGTTCTGCTTTTTTCTTTCTGTCAGTTTTTCTAGTGGTGACTGTGGTAACAAAAGAAAGTCTTAGATCCATAGTGATAAGATGGAGTGGTTATTTTTCTTTTTTGGCAGTCAGCATGGGCATTTATATTGAGAGCTCACTGATGAGCATTTCATATCAGTGTAATGAAACTCCTTTGCATTGCATTTGGAGACAGAACAAGCTCTCACTGAGACATTTACTCATTCATCCAACCAACACTTTCCATCACCTACAATATGCCACATCATTGCTGGGCTCTGAGCTGTAAGAAATGAGGAAGTTATAGTTCAGGCCCTTGAATTCACATAGAGGCTCATGTATAGGCAACAAATTTCCTATAACCTGGCATTCAATGGTTAATGGAATCAACCATACTGTTAACCACATAGTCTTCATTTCTCCATTCATTTGATAAGTATGTACTGAGCTCCTTCTAAGTAACAAGAATTGTGCTACATACAAAACAGTATGAAAAAACATCCATGGCCTCTGTTCTAAAAGAGTACATAGTCTGGCTGGGGTAGACTGAGGCAGAAATTGTTAGTTTCCTACACAATTTCCATTCTCTCTTTTTCTTCTCTAAAAGAAACCTGATTCTTGAATGGGGAGCAATATGTCCAACCCCACATAATGGATCATGATTAGTTTAAACCCATGATTCTCAAACTGTGTGCCCAGTCTCCAAGGTGCCAGAGTAAACTCATACTCTGAGGTGCCAGAGTAAACTCATACTCTGGTTACAGCATATTTTAATTTTCAAGGAAGCACAGTGGGATGCAACATCTCTTGGGCAGCATGCACTACTAGCTTGGTGTACAGTTTTCATATGAGATCACTACATACATTTAGACTATGACATACCACTGCAAAACTGGATTTTCAGTGGTTGCTGTGACTAAAAAACAAAGAAAGCATGGCATGGAAAGCAGGTAAAACGAGAAATGGCACTGTCCAATGTGATTCCAATGTTTGAGAAGTTACGGAGTGCCCCACAGGTAATACCCATTAATAACACGTAGTTATTTAAGAATAAAAAAGGTATTACTTTTCTTTCAATTTATGTGCATAATTTATTCAAAAGGCTTTCTAAGTTGTAAATGGAACTTATATGTATTTCTTTTGGCACCGTGAAAATATTTACTGAGATCCCAAGGGAGTTGTGAACCAAGAAAGTTTGGGAACCTTTGATGAAAGCCAATCAAGTAAATCCCGTTTCCTGTTTCCTCAGCTTGCTTGCATCTAGAGGTGACCATATGACCAATTCTGGCCAAAGCAGAAATCTGCTGGGGGTGGGTGAGGGAGGAAGGAAGGTGTTAAGAGAGCATTTACTTTCCTGATAAAAGGGGACAATGACTAAGACTGTTGGTTGTCCTTCAAAAGCCCAATTTCTTTAGTAATAAAATCCTACAACTTTCAGCTATAGACCACATGCTCCAGTCTCCTTTCCAGCTACATGTGACCAACTGACTAGCTCTGGTCAAAGGTACAGGAGCAGAAGTGATACATGCAAATTCTGGATCATACTCTAAAAAGGAATGGGTGTGCCTTCTAGTTCTTTTCCCTTTCTCGGCAGGGCCCAGAGAATTTAAACAATTAGCCTCAAATACACACAGATAATATCAGCAGAACTCAGATAAGAATGTTAGGCCTCCTCATTTCTAATCCACTGTTCTTCCTATATACTACATTTATTGGGGGTCTTAGAAATCTCTGCTATGACTCTATACACTATATTTGGTACGTTAGTACCATAAAGTCTCTTTGATATGATGCCATATTATTGATTCAAAATAATAACAGGATAAATTCACATTATTATAATGCATAAAGTATAGCACCTCGGTTAATAAGCAAGATTTAGTTAGTGAGTCAACTGAGTTTCTTAACCTGAACAACTTAGGACTAGACTCCAGCTTATGGTAGGTTACCTCTCCAAGTGCAAGTCGTGTGATATCTAGACAGTTCTATTACTAGGAGTAGTGAAGAGGTAGACCTTTAGCCATGGCTCCATGAATGAGAGCTTCTCTTAATTGAGGTGGGAATACAAAAAAGTGACATAAAGACAAATGGACATAAAGACAAAAGGATACTTAAGGACAGACATGAATCACAAGATTATAAAATAGCAAAAGAATTCATAAAAAGATTAGCAAGGACTGAGAAATCACATCTGAGACAGTTGACTTTGTTACTAAGTTATTGGGAATTGTATAAGAAAATATCAAAAGGGGTTTCAAAACACAATAAAATTTATTTCTTTAAAAACATATGACAATAATTCTTCTGACACCTGCCATGCTCAGTCATACTGCATCACAAAAATATTTAATCCTCTAAACATACAAAAAAAGAATAGCTGAATCTCTAAGAAGAGGATAATGACTGGAGACGTCTACAATGTGTACCTCTGTACTCTAAGCCACATACAGGACTTCAGACCGGACTGTACAGTGTTTGCAAAGTCATAGTTAGTGAGCTACAATTTTGTGATGATCCAGAGATCCTCACATTTCGTGGCACTGTCCTTGATGGCTTCTCCCAAGAAACATTCATGCCCGTGTGTTTTGGCCATACCAGTATGAAGAGCATCACATTCTTTCAGTGCATTTATCACAGCTTCATTGCAATAACCACCCTTAGGGCATACCTAGGAAAACAAAAACAGGAAGATGATGATCACAAATATTTTATGAGGGTTACATTTTCCTCTTGTTTCCCATTAACTTTTGGTCCCTAATGTCATGTGGATGACTTCTTTGTGTAATGAAAATCTCGCACGGGCCTTCTCTAGTTGTGGCGAGTGGAGGCTACTCTTTGTTGTGGAGCATGGGCTCTAGGTGCGTGGGCCCCAGTAGTTGTGGCTCAAGGGCTTAGCTGCTCTGCGGCATGTGGGATCTTCCTGGACCAGTGCTCGAAACTGTGTCCCCTGCATTGGCAGGTGGATTCTTAATCACTGTGCCACCAGGGAAGTCCTAAAATCTTTTTAAAATATAATGTTGAAAATGAATGTATGTGAGTTTATTGAACATCTAACTGAAAAAACAGGGACATCCTGCCTGTATCTGTGTAAGGTAAATTTACAAAGAAAATACACATCAGACTAAATGAAAATGTAGGAGAAATACAAAGATGTACTAAAAAGACACACTTTACCATACTATCCAAGGCAATCTATAGATTCAATGCAATCCTTACCAAATTACCAATGGCATTTTTCACAGAACCAGAACAAACAATTTTTAAATTTATATGGAAACACAAAAGACCCCCGAATAGCCAAAACAAGCTTGAGAAAGAAAAACAGAGCTAGAGGAATCACACTCCCTGACTTCAAACTATACTACAAAGATACAATAATCAAAACAGTATGGTACTGGCACAAAAACAGACATATAGATCAATGGAACAGGATAGAAAGCCCAGAAATAAACCCACACTCCTATGATCAATTAATCTACGACAAAGGAGGCAAGAATATACAATGGAGAAAAGACAGTCTCTTCAACAAGTGGTGCTGGGAAAACTGGACAGCTACATGTAAAAGAATGAAATTAGAACATTCTTTAACACCATATACAAAAAAACCCTCAAAATGGATTAAAGACCTAAATGTAAGACAAGATACTATAACATAGTCAGAACACTCTTTGACATAAATCACAGCAATATCTTTTCCAAGCCATCTTCTAGAGTAATGAAAATAAAAACAAATAAACAAACTAATAGGACCTAATAAAACTTGAAAGCTTTTGCACAGCAAAGGAAACCATAAACAAAATGAAAGATAACCTATGGACTGGGAGAAAATATTTGCAAATGATGCTACTAACAAGGGATTAATTTCCAAAATCTACAAACAGCTCATATAGCCTAATTTAAAAACAAAAAACAAAAAACCAGACAACCTAATCAAAAAATGGGCAGAAGACCTGAGTAGACATTTTCCAAAGAAGACATACTGATGGCCAACAGGCACATGAAAAGATGCTCAATACTGCTAATTATTAGAGAAATGCAAATCAAAACTACAATGAGGTATCACCTCACACCAGTCAGAATGCCCATCATTAAAAAGTCTACAAACAATAAATGTTGGGAGAGGGTGTGGAGAAAAAGAAACCCTCCTGCACTGTTGGTGGGACTGTAAATTGGTGTAGCCCCTATGGAGAATAGCATGGAGGTTCCTTAAAAAACTAACAGTAGAGTTACCATATGATCCTGCAATCCCACTCCTGGGTATATATCTGGGGAAAACTCATTCAAAAAGAAACATGCACCTCAGTGTTCACAGCAGCACTATTTACAATAGCCAAAACATGAAAGCAAACTAAATATCCATTGACAGATGAATAAAGGAAATGTTTTATATATACACAGTAGAATATTACTTAGTCATAAAAAGGAATGAAATAATGCCCTCTGCAGCAAACATGGAGGGACCCAGAGATTATTGTATTAAGTGAAGCCAGACAAATATCATATGATATCACTTATATACAGAATCTAAAAAAATGATACAAATGAACATATTTACAAAATAGAAATAGACTCACAAACATAGAAAACAAAACTTATGGTTACCAGAAGGGATAGTGGGGGGAGGGGGGAATAAATTAGAACTTTGGGATTAACATATACACACTACTATATGTAAAATAGATAAACAACAAGGACCTACTGGACAGCACAGGGAACTATATTCAGCATCATAACCCATAATGGCAAAGAATCTGAAAGAGAATCTATCTATCTATCATCTATCTATCTATCTATCTATCTATCTATCTATCTATCTATCTATATGTAACTGAATCACTTTGCTATACAACTGAGGCTAACATAGCATTATAAATTAACTATACTTCAATTTCTTAAAATGGTTAAAAAAAGAGACTTTTAAGTGAAAAGTACTTTATTTCACTTGTTTAGGTTATAGTAAGCTTAGTGACATTTCTCAAAATGGCTTAGTGTATACACACTCATTTTCATAAATTGAAGCAATCAAACAAAAAGGAATTGTGAGGGGGAAATGAAGAAAAGTCTGATAACTGGGCTAAACATCAAGGGTCCTAAGATGCTGGAAATCGGATCTACTGAAGTCTACCACTAATTTTCTGCCCCCTTTTAGTTCCCATTTTCTTTCCAGTTCTGTGAATGGACCTAGACATACTAATACTTCCTACATTTTGAAAGATTAAGTGGACTCCAGAAAATAGCTTCATTTATTCACTCAAAAATTGTTTGGTAGTATGTAGTTTGCTTTTTGGTTTTGGTGCCTTTCTTTAGGCCTGCTAAAGTGTCATGCACCCTGTGGCATTCAATATCTGCTAAATGACATATGAATTTGAACATAAAATCGAGGGGGGAAAATGCTCTATTTAATGATCAAAGAAATAAGTGCAGCAGCAAAAGCATCTTTACTTGAAAATACTGACCCATATTATTAATAAGTATTATTAACCTATAATAAGTACCCAGGTAATATGATTTTGTATCAAGAATAAGACAATTATATAAATAACTATAAAATATGACAAAATACAGGAAGTGAGCATGTATTACAAAGTTTAATGAGAAATGGGACTCACTGACAAAAATGTTCTATCCTTGAACTTCTAGCACTATCCTTTTCCTTCAAACTCATCCAAGTCTCCAAGCATTGTTTCTTCCACTTTCTCCCTGTTTCTTCCATCTTGCCTTTCTTCAGTTCCAATCCATTTTATAGCCTCTGGGTTATCAATCTCGTTTTTGCTAATATCTCAATTTCTCCTGTCCGTTGTTCATGTTACATCCATCTGGCTATACAAACTGGCCTTCTCTCAGTTCTTCAAATGTGCCATGCTCATTCCCACTTTACGACCTTTGCATATGTTCTTTGCTCTCCCTAGAACACTCTTTCAGGTCCCCAAATTCCTTTAATTCCCTCCCACTTTGCCTAGTTAGTTCTTCATTCTCCAGATATCTTTTCTCACCTCACCTCTGGGAAACCATACTTGACTCTCAGCTTAAGTTACACCCTTTTAAACATGCTGCACTGACCCTTATAAAACCCTTGACACTTGAAATGAGTTATCAAGGCTTCTTTTATGTTAGATTATAACCTCCACTAGGGTGGGTTCCAGTTCTGTCCCAGTCATTGCTAAATCCCCAGCACTGTTTTCTCATTTGACACACCTAAGATTTTTGATAAATATTTCTTCCACGAATGAATGAACAAAAGGAGAAAGAAACCCTATACATTCAGTTGGAATGACCATTTAAGGAGTTATGGTTGAAGAAGCCTTGTGAGATAGGCTTTGAAAATGGGCACAATAGTGAGAGCTATGGAAATAGCTGGTACTGAGGCATGGAGACAAGGGAGCTGAAGGGTGCTTGGGGAAGAGTGGACTGTTCATTTTGGCTGTAGAGTATGGACCATATAGGAGAGAAGGAAAAGATTACATTGGAAAGGAAGGTCAGTATAATATGTTGGCGGAAGGCCTGTCTTGAAAATAAATACTTAATTTTGTATTTGATGATGAGATAATGAAGGAATTGGGTACACAGGCTAAATGAAAGGGGAGAGAGAATGCATGGAGGAAACTTGTTCACGAACTTAGTGACGGTCTGGGAAGAAATAATACAAAACTGAAGACTATAAATGGAAAAGAAAAGCAGTGATCAAAAGATTTATATGTTTAAGGTGGATTCCATGGAGAAAGATTAAAACGTTTAAAGTATTTGGGGGGAGACAAGAAAAAGAGATAAGCCAGTGTGCTTCCTGAGGTTTCTGTAAGAGTAACTGGAAAAATGGCGAGGCCAGGAAAGTTAGGATAATCTGGATTTAGGGATGGTGAGAGGGAAATTATTAGTTTATTGTGTAATATTATTGAGCTGGATTTTTTTTTAAAAACTCATCTAGAATACAGTAGTCTTGGAATGAACATTGTAGATCAGTGGCTGAAGATTAATGCAGAACTTCTGCTTGAATGATATTTTATAACTACATTTCTGGTAATTAGTCTGTTTTTCACATGCTTCAAGCCATAGGATAAGCATAGTGTATTGTTTTGGAGAAATAACTGTGCAGAATATTTGAGGCAATAACCACCAACCAACTTAATCTCTTTCCCCAACTTAAAAATATTTTTATGTTAAAACCAATAGAAATGCATTAGAAGACAAAGCAAGATTCACTTGGATTTTTTTTATTAATTAGTTTTTGTTTTGTTTTGTTTTTTTGGACTCGGGCTCTTTATTACAAGGACTTTCCCTGAACATGGGAAGAATGCAGAACATACCGAATGTCTTCCAAGGCGGCTCAGCACTCATCATCAACTAGACTCATTATAAATGATTTGGAAGAAGGTCCAATAGAGAAATAGGGCATAAGTTTTTCTGTAAAAATGCCACAGAATAAATATAAAGGAGATCTATCATTCAAATTGTAAAAAGAAACTTCTCCCAACCCATAGCCCAGAAAACACCAATCCGACAGGTGTATCACGAATTCTGTATGCCATGAGTAGTACTCGAGAGCTGAATTTGCCAGCAGCCATTTCTTGGGGCTGGTGATATACGAGCATTTCTGGGGAAAGATTCTTTACACACATCTAAGGACCATTCACCCACGCCTCTTCCTTCCACCTGCCAAAAATGCCTGTCAGTTTCAAATCCCTCAGAACTCAGGACAGCTGGGTGAGACGTAAATGCCTTGGGATTGAGAACACAGTTTGGTTTCATCCTTCGACATGCTGCGATTTTCCTGTCCTGTGAGATGATGAGACTTTGGTGAGCAGTTTCAGTCTTTAGGATCACATCCACCTGAACTGTGCTGATCATTTTCTGGAGGCCAAAATAATGTGAGAGAAGAGTGGAAATCTCCTTCTTTAACTCATATGAAATGTCTGCTGGGCTCTCTAGGTTTCCATATGTGCTGTAGATCCTTTCTATGCCTGTCAGTAAATTCAGTTCAGGCTGCAAACACTTCTCAGTGATTTCATCAAGCAGACTGCAACATGGATCTGTGGTCTGAGATTTGGGTTCTTTTTTCAATTATTTTATCTTGAATACACTTCTCTACACTTAGTAACCTAACATGAATTTCATCATGCTCTGTTCCCCAGAAACACTTAAAATATTCAACTTCAGAGAGCAATTCCCTCCTTTGATTCTTCCACACCAACTCAAACAATTTTGCGACTTGTATTTCTATTGCTTTTTCGGCATCTTCAAGCTGTTTTCTCAGGGGCTCAGTGTAGCCTTTGAGCCTCTTCCTGAAAAAGACCGCAGCCTGCTCCATGGGTGCCAGGGGGTGACCGCTGTGGTCAGAGGAGACCCTGCACTAGTGACATAGCAGCTCCAGATCCTTCTCACAGAACTGGCTTGGAACCAGCTTGTGCTTCTCACACCAGGGTTTCTCTTCCAGCCTTTTCCTCATGTCCTCTGTGGTGGGAACAAACTGGCTTTTCCTCCTGGTGCTTTTGTCAGGGCAGTGCTGAAGGGAGACAGGACAGGAGAAGATGTCCTGCAGGACTTCCCAGCACTGCTGGTTGCAGGAGTGACAGAAGCTGTGCCCACAGTCAGTGGTCACTGGGTCTCTCAGGTAATCCAGGCAGATGGGGCAGCTGGCCTCTGCTTGGAGCCGTGCCAGGGAGGCTACCAGGGTTATTGTTCCTGAAGAGTTTCTGTCTGAGGAGAGTCCCTTCAGAGAAACCTGGTTCTCCTTGGGCTGCACAAGTCAGAAGCTTCTGACTCTTCAGGCTTCTCTCTACTGCTTCACGGCTGCCAGTAGGTTTGCCAGAATGTGCAGGGAGCTGTGGCCACTCAGGCCTATTTCTACCCCTTCCCTTCAACTCTACAGCAGCCTCCAGGAGGACTTAGAGCCCCAGTCAGTCTCTGCTTCCTTTGGCACTTTTGTCCCTTTTACTCAATGGCCTGAATTCATAGCTTGCTAGGTCATCCTCTTCTTCCGAGAGAGAGCCACAGCTCCTGGTAGCGGTAAAAATCAACAGCACAGAGACACAAATCAGCACAATCCAGACGTGGGCAGTCCTGTGGCACAACTCACCAGGTTCCTGCCCACACTTCTCAGTCTTGGCTCTGTGCTGGGGGAGCTGCTCTGTGTCCTTAAGCCTGGAGGCTGGGGGGCACCCTTGAGTCCCCTCACCAGGACTCTGGCTCCTCCCTTCCTCACAGAGCAGAAGATCTTCCTCAGTCCAGGTCAGAGCATGTGACACAGCCCACCTTCTCTGTTCACTGCTCTCACTTGGATTTTTAAATGACTCTCTCGAATTCAAAGAATGCTCAGCAAACTGCTTTAGGGTCTATCTTCCTTGCTCCAATCTCTCCACTCCTCATTTGGAGTTTATTTTGCTAGGTAAGTTCTCTAAATAGCTTGTCCACATCCATTATAGCTAGTAAGTGGTATAGCAAGAATTTTAAACCAGATCTCTCTAGAGCGTGCACTCTTAAAACTACTTCACTATATATTATTAAATGATTCAATGGTATTCGAGTTTTAGTTAGTATTGTATTTAGCATCACTCACCAAGTAAACAACACAATGACAAACACAGGCAGCTGATAGTTTTCAATAATGAATTAGCAGGGTCTCCAAGAATGCAATCAGAGCAAGTGATTTTTCACAGTGCTTGGGAGAGACCGAAGATGGGATCATCAAAAGGGTTAGTGTGCTATTTCCTAGTTCAGTGACTATTAATTACATGGGCATGTTAAACATTCTTTTAAGGCTCAAACTATCCTTCAAACTTTTAAAACATAAAGCTGACATCATTTTCCCATTCAAAACCTTGAAAGCACAGTTTAGAAAGTCCTTCACAATCTGGTTCCAAACTATCCTTTCAACAGTGAATCCCCACACAGTCAGACTCAAAAATGCTAGACTTTCAATTAATTAGTTATTTAAGATGACAAAAAGTCTTTCTGAAAAAGTAACCTAAAGTTAAGACTTCAAGAGCTAGTCCGGGTTGGTCAGATTGAAGTGGGGGAACAGAGTTGGGAGGGAGAGAGCTCCAGGAAAGAACAGGCAGAAACAACATTATGTGGAAGAAAAAGCCGGGTCCACTGAAAAGAGTTCACTGAGGGAAAGATGGTGGAAGATGAGGCTGAAAAGGCAGGTAGGCAAAAGCCAGAGCCCAAAAGAAGACTTTGTAGGTCATGCGGGATGTGAGCTTTCCCTTCAAGGGCAATGGGAAGTCCACAAAAGGTACTGAGCAAAGAGTGACATGCTTAGATCAGACCTGCACTTAAAGTTCACTCTAGACATCACTTGGAAATGGCATTAACAGGCACTGTACCATGACTGCTACTTCCAGATGTACATCCTCCACTGACTTCTACAGTTAAATGTGGAAACTGATTAATGGATTTACTTAACAAAATTGTAGTTTAAATGCTCATCAGATTTTAAAATACAGTAAATATTTTATTGTATTTAATAAAAACACAAAGGCTTTTCCTTTAAAGCCTTGGGGTGCATGTTAGTGTGTTTTTTATAAACTTTAGTAACTAACAAACAAATTACTTTGAAGCATTCCATTTTTAGTGTTGCTCAGTGCATGAAACCTGATATTATAGCATCACTAAAGTACTTTATAATCTTTTTAAAAAGTGCTTATTTGAATACACAAATATGATCAATGAATACAGAATTATATAATCACCAAGAGAAGTTACTAGAGTTTTCATAATAGTCTTTTGGCTTTTCCTCTGCTGATATCGGCGCCAGAGAAATTAGGTTATAACTATTGTTTCTCTTTGTGGCTGAGGAAACATTTCCAAGTACAGAATGAATGGAGTTCATTCAGAGGCCTTGAAAATGGGCTGTGGCCCCTTATGCATAATGGGACCCAGCAAGGATATTTAGAACAAAACCAACTTTTACTTTTTAACCCATTGACAAGGTCTTACATTTTAAAGGAGCTCTACACACTGGATTTACTTAGGTTTATCTGTTCTTTTATTACAATTTCTATAGAAGAATATCAAGGATGCTAGACAGTCTTCTACTCAGAGAAGGCAGCTGAATTTTTTTTTTTTAATTAACAGGGTAAATCACATGTTGTTTAAAACTTAAATTACAGAGGACATAGGATTTTCCAATAGACTGAGCCTGACAACATGACACAAAATAATATTTGAGAAAAAAATAAAGAGAGCTCGGTGGAGAGGGCAAGTCCCTATGAAAGAAAAAAGGTGAAAAAGACATGCATCTTTCAATAAACCTAATCTTTTGGTTATTACTCTTGTCCCCGAATACATCCGGGCTTCATATACTTTCCTTTAACTGATTTTTTAAAAGGCAAGAGAAGGCACTACAACACCTGGGAGAAGAAGAGGTTTTCACCCACTTCCTCCACACCCTCCTGATACTTACCATCAATCCTTTGTGTGGTCTTGACTTATGCAGTATCCTGTCTCATTATGACTGGACTATGAAGAGTCAAATAACTGTCATGAACAAACTTCAGTATCAAACTGAAGGTCCCATATTTCTGTTAAACATATCAATTTTGTCAACTTAGTCTTTTTCTTCTCCCTGTTTAAACCACAGAACAACCTCCTAGAGGGGCCAAGTTCACAGCTGGCAAATTAGCAGAGAAGTAAACTGTAATCTAATGCAATGGCTTCAGAAATAGTCAGAAGATTTTAATCTGAGATGAAAGGAATTTCACATTTTTGACCCACAAGTTCAATATTTAAAGGTTCCCTAGTATTTTTTTTTTTTTTTTTTTTTTTTTTTAGCAAGGGAACTAATTGATTTCTAGATTGGCCCAGAGGTGGATTTCTCTTTGTCTCAAAGTAATTTGCAGGTTGGACTACAAAGGATACACAGAAACCCAATGAAAAGAGAGTAACAAGGTAGAAAGGAGATGGGTTCTTGACATGTGCTTGCATATCAGCCTGCCTTTCTGAGCGCACATCCAGGGACTCCCCCGCTTCACTCGCCAGCAGGGGGTCAGCAACGCTCCCTCACATTGTGCACTTTTGAAGCACTTGAGAGAAACGCTTCTTAATGGAGATTTTAAAGATTAAGGAACAATTCTGAGACTGAATCATTTTGGGAAGGGAAAAAAAACAGTCTAAGTGAAACAGAGCTCGCTGAAAGAGGACAGCTCCTCTTTTCCCAGGAGCTCTTCAAGGGCTAAAGGCTGTAGAGAGATAATTGCTACTGAACCCCTGCACATTTTCATACCCAGAGTTACATTTTTATTATATAAATATTGTATAATGACTGTACATATATTCTAAGCATTTTATTATATAACAATATTATATAATTACAATTGAAATAATGGTAGTCTACCTCATCAGGTTGTGGAGAGGATAAAATGAGATAATAAGTATAAAGTGCTCATAGCCGTATTTCTGGTGCATTGTAATTGCTCAGTATATGGTCACTACTATAATTATTGCTGTTATGAAAGCTATTCATGTAAAGCTTTATTTCTTTGTCCAGCTAAGACTACCTTTTAATGGAGATACCATAGGCTAAATAGTAACTGAGATTTAAGTAGGATCTGGGGAAAAAAAAAACTTTTGATCCAGAGGTATTTATAAGGTTTCAAATCACCCCAAGACTTGGATTTCTTATAGGTGCGTTAATTCTTTAAGTTTGTGAAGAGATTTTCACATTCAAGAACTTAGGCTTTAATAATGAGTTAGGGAATTTGAATCCTGGCTCCATGAGTTAGTCTCTCTATTCCTTAGTTTTCTTGTGCTTAAAATGGAACTAATAGTTCTACCTACACCTCAGGGTTGTGAAAAATTTGTAGACCCTCTGGTCTTCAGCACAATTACCCATGCACTGAGAATTCCTTAACACCATGATTCAACTGTTTGAGAAATAGCTCCCTCAATCTTTCCTAACTCCCCTTTTATTTGCAAAAGTCTCAGATGACTCACTCTACTGTTACAACATCCAAGATGCCCCTGTACCTTACTTCAGTTCCTGGCATACTCCAGAGCCCACAATCAACACCTATGTGTACCCTGTCTTTCCCTTTAGAGTCAAAGTGAAAAAAGAGAAACCAGAAGTGGTGGTTTCTATACAGTTATTAGCAGTTAAACAACAATAACAACTAAAAATAACTTAGACAAAAAAAGTTACTAAGAAAAGGTAACTGGTTCTGGCTTCTGGAATAGAAAGAAGAAAAGTTATGAGATGATAATCTGTTATATTCTACAGAGAGTAGAAATACCTAGGTCAAAAGTAAAGAAAATTGGTTGGGTTACTCCCTAGAAAATGACAAGAAAACTGAGGTTCAGAAAAGTTAAATGAAGAAATAAGGATTCAAAGCAAAAAAACAAAAACAAAACACAAGCAAACAAACAGTTAAATGAGAGTTCCACATAGGTATGTTATGAAATTCTTGCTCACTATGCCCACCTTGAAGCAAGGGAAGGGGATGTATTGTAATATCTCAAGTTGGAATTACGAATACATTTTCTGAGTAAAGTTATTAAATAGAGTGATTTTTTTATACAGTGGGTTTAATAAGATTTTGTAAGTGGCCTAAAAATGCACACAGTAATAATAACTGCCATTTAATTAAATGCCAGTTTAGGAGATGTTTTTCTGATCTTGCCATCTAACATTCATTCTCCTTTTGTTTGATAACACTACCTACATTTCCTTTGGGGAACCCATGTTCCCTACGCTCTCTGTCCTTATGCTTTGGATGGAGATGAAATCATCGCTGATTCTGGAGATAGGTACGTGATCTAGGTCTGGACAATCAAAACATTGAAGTTCCCTGGACCTACAATTGTTTCAGGGCTGGAAACATGCAAAAGTGGATTTAATCAAAGCGAGGCCAGGACTTTTGCAGGTATTTCTGATGAGAGTTGACTCTTTTTTCTGTTAGATTGGAAATCGGTAAGATGTTAATATAGAGTTGCTAGGAGTCAGCATTAAGAACTTCTTTCAAAATAAAGCAAATATCAAGAAAAGCAGGCTGAAGAAATGCATTGAGATCAAATCCTGAGAGTATTGTTTGAAACCTTAATATCTTGGTAGGGAAAGGTAATTAATGTTTCAAAATTTTAGCCAGTTTCCTTTTCCTTCCTTCCTTCCTTCCTTTCCTTCTTTCCTTCATTTCTTTTATGCCTGCAACTGAGAGTGTTAATACAACCTATTTTATGTTAGCCAGTATACTTACTTTTTCTTTAACCCACAAAACAATCCTATGGCTGGGCATAATTATTCTCGTTTTCAGACCACAGCTGAGGAATTCCATGGTGGTACACCTAATATGCCACAAAGCTATGATTCAACTTCAGGCCAGTCTGACTCCAAAGCAGGTGGTCTTCAGTACATTCCCTGCTCTCAGAGAACCGGGCTCCTAAGGGACAAAGCCTTGAGGTTTCAAGAACTCACATATGCTTATAATTTAGGGGCCATAGCTATATGAGAGACATGAGGTGACAATGACACATTTGCTTTGGCCTTTGATGTGAAAATAATTTACTTTTGAGAATGTAGTGATTCCTTGGCCAGGCCACATTTTTAAAAATTTTATATTATTGTAGTATAGTTGATCTACAATGTTGTGCTAGTTTCTGGTGTACATACAGGCACTTTTTAGAATATTACTGAAATGATTGTCATAGACAAGTCATTTATAAAATGTATTTCTTTAAAGCAAATTGTATTTTCCATTTTTGGCCTAATGTCAGACATATGTCCAAGAGAAAATATAACAGACATTTAGACATTTAGAGCATATCAGGCACTAAGCAATGGAGTATCTGTATTGGGCTGCCTAGAACAAAAATTTGCCTCAAGTAGTTATATCCCCTTCAGAACACACTTGTTATATCCTGTGTGGCAATGTAACATTTTCCTCTACTAGTGAAACTTCATAGGGAATCACTTTTTTTCAAAGGATAAGAGCCTGAGAGTCAGTACCGAATAAACCTCTCTGTTTCCTCATCAGTAAAATGAGGATGGTACTAATAGTATTATTATTATTCATACCCCATCCTCTCCCAAGTTTCTCAATTAAGTGAATTTCTGACTCAACCACCTAGTTGTTTTTTGTTCTGTTTTGTTTTGTTTTTTATTGGCTGGGTTGGGTCCTTTTTGCTGTGCGTGGGCTTTCTTTTAGTTTAGCATAGTGCCTTCCAGTTTTATCCATGTTGTCACAAATGGCAGGGTTCCTTTTTTATGGCTGAATAATAGTCATATGTATTACATATATACTATGTAATATATTTTTATATATATATATAATTGTCTTATTCACTCATTCATTGGCAGACAGGTTGTTTCCATATCTTGGCTACTACGAATAATGCTGCAGTTAACACGGGAGTGCAAATCTCTCTTCAAGAGATTGATTTCATTTCCCACCCAGAAGTGGAATTGGTGGATCATATGGTGGTTCTATTTTTAACTTTTTGAGGAAGCTCCATATTGTTTTCCATAATGGCTGTATCAATCTACATATCCAAGAACAGTGCACAGGATTTCCCTGTCTCTACATTCTTATCAATGCTAATCTCTAGTACTTTTGATAATAGCTGTCCTAAAACTTGTGAGGTGATATCTCATTGTGGTTTTGATTTTCATTTCTCTGACAATTAGTGATATTGAGCACCTTTTCTATACCTTTGGCCTTCATGTACCTAACCTTTTCATATACCTGTTAGTTATTTGTGTGTCTTCTTTGGAAAAATGCCTATGTAGGGCCTTTGCCCATTTTTAAACCAGGTTATTTGGTTTTTTGCTGTTGAGTTGTATGAGTTCTTTTAATATTTTGGATACTAATCCCTTATCAGATATATGGTTTGCAAATATATTTTTTCCCATTTTGTAGGCTGTCTCTTCATTTTTAAAAAAAATAAATTTATTTATTTATTTATTGGCTGAGTTGGGTCTTCATTGCTGCGCACAGGCTTCCTCTAGTTGCGGTGAGTGGGTGCTACTCTTCATTCCAGTGCACAGGTTTCTCAGTGCAGTGGCTTCACTTGTTGCAGAGCATAGGCTCTAGGCATGCAGGCTTCAGTAATTGTGGCATGTGAACTCAATAGCTGTGGCTCGCGGACTCTAGAGCAGGCTCAGTAGTTGTGGCACACGGGCTTAGTTGCTCTGCGGCATGTGGGATCTTCCTGGACCAGGGCTCGAACCCATGTCCCCTGTGTTGGCAGGCGGATTCTTAACCCCTGCTCCACCAGGGAAGTCCCTGACTCTTCATTTTGGTTATTTCCTTTGCTATATAGATTTTTAGTTCCATATATTCCCAGTTGTTTATTTTTGCCTTTGTTACCTGTGATTTTTGTGTCACATCCAAAAAATCATTGTGCAGACCAATACCAAGAAGATTTTTCCCTATGTTTTCTTCTAGGAGTTTTATGGTTTCAGGACTTACATTTAAGTCTTTAATCCATATTAAGTTGATTTTTGTGTAAGGTGTAAGATAAGGGTCCAGTTTCATTCTTTTGCATGAAATATACATTTCTTTTAGTGCTGATACAATGCTGAATGAAGGCATGTGGTGTAATGATTAAGAAAAAGAACAGGGGTGCCAGACAAGTGTGGGTTCAGATTCGTGTTCTAGAACTCACTGTGTAACTCTGGATGAGGTTCTTAGACTAAACGTTTAGCATGGTTCCTGGTATTTGGTAAGCACTCAATAGCAGTAGCTTATATATGTCCATGTAAGTATATGCGCATAACAATGCTAGATTTATAAAATAAAAATCTCCATAAAAGACTTCACTGAGAAAGGAAACATTAAAAGTGAAAACAACTATTCGTTCTTGAAGTTTCTTTAGTAGTAACACATAGAGAATTATAAAATTCAGATTCTTAACATAGCTTTATGAATTAAGAGGTGAATTGCTTAGGCATATACAAAGGGCTAGATAAATGCCAGGAAGATGCTACATGGCTAGAAAGTAGTTCTTTATGTTACTGTTTAACTATTTTAACTATATTTAACTATAGTATCCTCACATTTTACCAGTTCAAATATTAAATACTAAATATTATGTTGTATGTTGCTCTATACTTGATTTTAAATGAATCATAATGCTCAATTATAGGATTTGGCATTATTTATTACTTTTTAAGGTTTTTATATATTTGATAATGAGCTGAACACTCGGTTTATTTAGCTTCAGTTACACAATTATAAGACCTTTTTATCACACAATTATTCTTTCAGAATTGAGTGTGCATGTACAAATGTCCAAAGTGTAGACAGCTGTCCAAACAATAAGAATTCTATGTATCAGGACAGGTGCTGTTATTATCCTGCAAATCCATAACATGTGTTCACTTATAAAAGATTTGGAGGAAAAAGACTTAATAAACATAAAAAATAAATAAATATCTCAGTAGTAAAAAAAGCAATGAATTTCAATTCCATGCACAAGAATCAAAGAAATTTTAATGAAAAGTTTAAAGAAAATTATGGGGGGTTGTCCACTGCTGTGGAAGTATTTTGATACCACATGATAATACCTGATTTGGGATACATAGTACAGCTAGCTAAGAGGCCCAAGGCACTGCTTCAAAAACATTACTAAGGATCACTTGGTACATTTACAAAACCCAAAGAATCAACTTAATTTACAAATTTTGAGACAAGAGCTACTACAGGGCAGGGACAAACTTACCCATCATGGTTTTGCCAGTAGCTCTCACAAATTAGGCACTGAGTATATGAAGGAGCGCAGCTGACTGAAGACCTACATCTACTGGAAGAAAAGCCACACCATGGCCAATTTGCACTGTTCATAGGCTTAAAATCAATGGCCAGATGATCTAAAGCAGTGGTTCTCAATTAGGGATGATATTATCCCCAGGGGATATCTGACAATATCTGGAGTCATTTTTGGGTGTCACAACAGACAGGAGTGCTGTCATCTAGAGGGTAGAGGCCAGGGATACTGCCAAACATCCTATAATGCACAGGTCAGCTCCACACAAGAAAAATTTATCTGGCCCAAAACGTCAATAGTGCTCGGGTTAAAAAATCCCTCTAATATTCAGAAGTTAACTGAATATTAATGGTAGCAACAGACAGTCACCCAGAGCCAAATCCACCAAACCCTATCTTGCTGAAATAAAAAAGTTTCATTATACAGTTGAGTACTCATTTTCCAAAAAAAGAAAAGCTACCGAAATGGAAATGTGGAAGTAAAATGAAAAGCCTTCCATTTTCTCTCAGCTAATAGACAATTTTTCATATATCTTTGTTTATCAACACGTGATATTTAGGAACTGTGGTTGAACATAAGTTACAATGGAATGCTAACACATAAGACATTTCAATTTTCCTAAAAAAAACATTGACTTTTGTTAGTTAGACATTGAAAAATGTCAAATATAGAAGGGCTAGATTTGTACTCAATATTGGCAGGAGAATACTGAAATACAAAAGGTAAAGGTGACAATGATAGTGGAGATAGGTAACATCTGTTGAGTGCTTTCAATTTGCCGGGTACTGTACTAAGCACTTTCCATGTGTTTTCATATAAGTGGTAAGTTCTATCAATTTCGGAAATTGTGTTCCAGTAAGAACATTATTCACTCCTTTATATAAAATTGTATCATAATTTCTCTTGTGCATATTCCCCTCCTCCTCTATACTGAGATCTTTTGGAGGACAGGGTCTTTTGTCTTATTCATCATTGTATCCCCAAGGGCCTAGCACCTTAGTACAAAATAGTGCATTTATTAGAGGTTTGTTACATGACTAAGGGTGTCACTGCTCCATAAAACAGTTTCTTTCTCTTCATGGACTAATATTTATGAAATACTGTCATATACATGTTTGTTTATCATATACCACTGTGAGAAAGTTAGAGAAGTTTCTGCCCTCTGAGTTTCTGTATTATAGGGAATAAGGGAGAAGAGAAAAGAAGGTCATATTCCCTCCCTCTAAATGTCACAATCAAAAATAATATATAAATTATTATCTTAACCAAGCAATATTGACAATAGTATAAGTCTGACCAAACTGAATGGAGCGTATATGCTCTCAGAGTATGGACTGGGTGAGTAAATATAAAATATAGTACCTTCCAACTTCTTTCAACACAAACAATGTCTGTGTTTGTTTTCTTAGATGAGAAAAAAAAGGCCTCTAGGATAGCCTCTTGTCACTCTGAGTTAGTCTCCAACAGCAGATCCTTCCTCAGCCTGCTTCCCAATGAGTGGAAAGACCCCAAAGTGGGCTGCCAGAGAGCTGCAACACATGCAAAGCACTTGTACTCCTTGTTTTCTTATTTTTCCTGTTTTCATTGGCAGAATTTTTCCCCTGTCCAAAGCAGAGCTGCAAATGAAAGCAGCTGCCCAAAGTGGAAGAAGTTCAAAGACCAGGGAAGAAAGAGAAAGGAGGTGGGGTCAAATGAGGAAAACAACTGCGAACAACAAGAAGACTCTTGGCAACTCTGCCTTGTACAAAAGTCTGAAGCGGAAAACATACCAGGGGACAGATGGACGCATAGCAGCCATGGGCAAAATGATGCACCCACAGGCTTTCAAATGACAACAACTGACTATTATATTTTTACACAGATTCACAAACTTTTAATGCTCCCAGAGCAGGAAGTATTATTAAATATTTTCCCCTGAACTTCTGGTGGTTACTTTTTGGGTTCCTGTCATATATTCATTCGTGTTTCTGAATCACGTCACAGATGAAAATCTATTTGAAATTACTGTATGAATTTCTTCTTTTGGTTATTTTGGAATCTGAATTCAATAGGTACATTTAGAGAAATTAGTGTATATCCTAGCATTTTTTTTTAACTACAAGGTTTAGTGCTTTATTAGGTATTAAAATTTAATCTTAAAATTATTATGAAAGAATAATTGTTAAAATATTGTAATTAACTACTTTCTTTCGAGGAAGAACTTAAAAGAAGTAAAACAAATACAACTTATGGGATATTTCAGAATGTATTTTTAAAAGAGATTTAAAGAATACATAAATACCCCACTGTATTTCAGGATTTTTAGAAGAGTTTTATGCAAATTAATTTTATATACTTATAATTCAATGCCAAATATATATGAATTCTAGCATGTTGGAATTCCAAAACAGATTGGAAAAATTGAGAGAGTGTACAGATTCTGGGAAGCAAGTTGTTTGAATATATTTGCAAGTTCAAGTATCTACATTTTTAGCACAAAAACTCTTCTATTTCTCCTTTAAAGAATATATTTACAAGCATGAACAACTGTGAAATAAGACTTACAAATATTTAATCTATGTAGAAATTTCAGGAACGTAACTGTAGAACAGTAAACACTTTTTACAGACTGACTGCCAAATCTAGAAGCCTTTTCTTTCAGTCAACACTTTCCCACCATCGTGAGAACCATTTCTCATTAACAACCAAATTGTTTTCAGATGCTGTACTATAAGGGGTTTCCTTAGAAACCATTTGGTAAAAGACTGTGGCTTTCTTCCATAGAAATCTCACAGTGAAAAGGCAGATTTTCTGGCATAAATCAAACCCAATTTCTAGGGTTCACTAAACCTTTTCTCCTTAAAATAATGTTTTGTGACTTGATCTTAGCAGTTTATAGTACATGCAGGAGAGCTGGTGTGAACCAGTTTTAAATGAATTTTATTTCAGTTCTTTTGTCATTCAGTAGAAATCACTCCCAGGGCTTGTTATACCTTGATGAAGGTTTTCCTGCACAACTAATGAACAAAATAGTACATTTTAGTGTATGGCAAAATCTGATATTTTTTCCCCACTAAGTTTTCCCAGGTGAATTAATCTTTGTATTGTTAGGATAATATTATCTATTCTGATTTCAGAGTTGTTCTTACAAATATACTTTCTTAAAAAGAAATTGGGCAACAAAGTTTTTTGTACTAAAAATGTAGATATTTCAATTTGTTCATATATATAAATATAGACTCATAATGTTTTAGGAAGTTTCTGGATGCATACAAATTCTTAAGAAATACACCATAAAGAAGCACATGTATCAATAATTATGTCTCAAGTGTGGACTTGGCAGAATACTTTAAATGGAAACCTAAAATTATTTCTGGGACAGAATTATGCTTTTCTACATCTCCATATATTTACACACATTGTTCTCTTTGCCAGCAATGTGCACCTGCCTCCCAAACAAATCTTATTCCTCCTTCAGACTCTGCTCAACCATCTCCTCATTCATTCATTTATGCACTCAATAAACTTTTACCAAGCACCCATTATTTGCTTGATTCTGTACTAGATGCTAGGGTGAATAAGGCAGACAATGTCCTATCTTCATGAAGCTGATGGTTGACTGTAAATCATTCCTCCTTCCCTGACTTCCTCAGACAGAGAGAAATACTTCCTTCTCGGTGCTACCACTTTTATCAATTTAACAAGTATCTAACAAACACCTGCTATGTACTAGGCACTTGCCATATCACAGTACAATTATTTATTTGTGAATCTGCTTCACCTACTTGACTGTGAACTCTTTAAGGAAAGAGCCTTTATATATCTTTGTGTTCCCAATGAACACAATTCCTGGAATACAGTAGGTACAAAGTGAATGCTTGCTGAATAAATGATTGAAGTAAAGTAAAATATCCTAGCTAACAGAACAGGCTTTCTGTTATTTGAAAACTATCTATAACGTACCATAGGTTCACAAATGTATTGGCCCAGATTTGCTAAAAACTTCAGCCAAATATTTTAGATGTGAAAGATGAAAATCGAAGAAGTGGTCAAGCAGTTCTAAGAGGTTTGGCAACTAGAGCCCCTGTCATGTTACCAATCAAGTCTTTCCCAAGGTTGAATTAATAAGCTTATAGCATGATCCACTTAAGTTCAAAACATAATTCAAAATAGAAATTGGCCTACTTAATTAGGTAACACAAGTCTTGTGGCAATTTGGTTTGAGCATATTTGAATTAAAAATGCAACCATTTGTTTCTAAAGGCATCTCACTGGTAATAAATGCCCCAACCCTTACTTGAGTTTGTAAGACCCTGTAAGATCTGTCACCCTGCCCCTGACTCTCTGACCTCATCTCCTGCCTCTCTCCCCTTTCTCTCCCTGCTTCTACCAAACTAACCTCCTTGCTAGTCCTTGAATATCCAAGCAATTCTGCCTTCGACCTTGGCACCGTCCACTCTGCCTGAACAATTCTTTCTCAGATACCTTCAAAACAGACTCTCTCCTTCCTTCAGTCTCTGCTCAAATGTCACCTTTTCAGTGAGCCTTTCCTTGACACCTTATCTCAAACAACAGACCCTCACCCTCCACTCCTAATCACTCCCTAAATTCCTTACCCTGCTTTAAATTATTCAGAGTACTTATCACATTCTGACATACTGTGCGTTCACTTTTTTCTCTTTTTCTTTTGGTCTGTCTCCCTGCTAGAACCTAAACTCGATAACCTAGGTATTTTGACTATATCCTTAGTAATGAGAAATATGCCTCACATATAGAAGACACCCTATAAATATTTGTTCGATGAATGGATTGATCAACCTAACAATAACTGCATCTTCAGCATTTACTCTCTCTGTTATACTGTGCTGATAACTGGACTACAAACCTGGTAACAGAAACCCCCTAAATTTGAGGATTCAGAATTTACTCTTTTGATTATCTGATACGCATCCTGAGACTGATTCAGAAGCCCAAACCTACCTAGTATAACTACTGCTGCATTTTTTGTCCCCTCAACTCTTTCTTCCTCCAAATCACTAACACTAGAAAAAGCAGTGTTGTGAACTCCAACAGAATTATAAGCATTTTTCATAACTGTCTGCATGAGAATGGGGATGGAAGTAGAGCCATAATCCCTCCCCCAAGATAGTTTTAATGTAGTTGGGGACCTCAAAGTGAATGTACCACTTCCTCTACAGAGAAATTCTTGTGAGAAAGTCTCAAGCATAGATAATTATTTGTAAGTGGAAAAAAAAATCTTTAAATTAGGAAACTTGTTTCGTTGACTATTGAGGGATCTTTTTATTTCATAAAATCATTTATGGAAAGGAATCAGTGGTTGTAGTGTGTTCAGTCTGTCACCAAATGCAAGAAAAGACCAGTTATTATAAGGTTGTCAGGAAAAAGAATATAAAAAAATTCTAAGACATTTAAGATTCACTAAAAAAAGTCAGTTGCCCACATGTTCTAAATAAAAGCATCTAGTCATCTTTCTTTCTCTACTTCTCTAAGTATACAATGTGTCTCAAAACTCCCTGTGAAATATTGATGTATTAAGTTAGAAATAACCAATTATCTGATTTGAGTTTGTATCTGACATTATCTTATACTATAATCTCATAAATATGTAATAAAAAAGTCTAAGGGCTTGCTTAAATTTATGATAAAAAATAAAATTAAACATATTCTATTAATTAATTAATTCTTCCAGTTATTAAGCTACTCCTTCCCTGTTCTATCCAGTTATTGCCTTAGTTCTACTGATTTTTCCACCATTTTTGATTAGCATTTCAGCCCCCAAACACACAGATACAGGCATGCATACACGTGCGTGTGCACGTGAGCGTGTGCACGTGAGCATGTGCACAAATATGCACATATGCACACACAAGAAAAAAAATCTTGGTCAAAACTTACTTCTCAGACTTATCTATGACATCATATAAACCTGTCACAAACTATTTGGCTTCCTTTCCTGGTCCCTGAATTTCTTTAAGTGGCAGTGCATTTTAATTTGCAAGACTAGTATTGCTTTTAATTTGAAACTGGCTTGGCATGCTCACTCAGTACTCACTAGTATACTTTAAGAACTCAATTCTTACATATATATATCTTTTAATCCTCAAAATTTTAAGGAGACTATTAAACTTGGATTAAGTTAAGCTGCAAATATGTTGAGACTTCAGCAACAGGGGCTGGGATATAGAAGAGAGGTCTGGACCACACTGGTGGTGGAATGACTAATTTATCCTGCTTCAGCTGGGATTTTCCCAGTTTAGCACTGAATTTCCCATATCCCAGTAATCCTCTCAAATCCTAGGAAAACCAAAACTGGCAAACCTCATGGGTGACAGGCTGAAGGAAACTAAACTAACAAGAGCCTGATCTCTTAGGGCAGTCTAGTGAGCTATTTACTTCCAAAGGAATGGTAAATACAGATATGGCTCTAAGAAGAGTCAGGGCCAATGAAATTTAATTAGTTGGTGATAGAGGATGGGCAGTGCCTGTAGACAGAAGTAAGAACTGGAGTCTGATAACTTGGACTTGGGTTAATGCAGCCTCATGGGGTATTTATGGAGCACAGGATACAACACTTGTGGCAGGAAAGCTGCTTAGGCTCCGTTAATTTGGTAATACTGATGGTAGTGCAGGCTCTCTGACCTTCTGGGAATGAGTTTGCTGGTAAAGAGTCTTCAGTTATGTCTGTAAAATACCATGGAAGACAGACACAGATGAAATTAAGACTCAAATGGGCTCAGGCTTATATAGCTAGGAAGAGGCACGACTAAATTTTTAACCTTTCTGACCCCAGGTCTTTTGCTCAAGCATTTAAGTAAAGGTTATGATACAAATTTTACTCACAGAAATCCATTCTCTTACAGTAGCTGTGTTCATGTCATTTCCCATTTCCCAGATTGTTAAATTCTATGACAGTAAAGGCTATTCTTTATTTATCTTTGTATTTCTTAATTAGCAAAATATGCAGAAGAGAATAAACTTTTTATAAGTGTTGTTGAATTAAATAAAATTAAATAAGACTTGCATATTCCTACCCTGTTACCTTTACTTTTACCGGGTGTTTTTGCTTGCCCAGTGGAATGTCCTTCTTCAAATTCTACTCAACCATCAAAGCCCAGCTTAAGTTTTAGAATATTTATTTGAGGTCATAGAGATCTCTCCCTTCTTAACTCCACCTCAGTATTTCATCTTTTCATGCACTGAATCGTATTATGCTCAAAGGTCTCACTAGCTCTTCTGTATCCTTTACTGTTATGCTTACAGTAGTCAATTTCAGTTATTTGAAATCCAGAAGCAACAGACTGTCAATAAATCTGTACTTTCAACAATACAAAAATCTGTACTCTTAACATTCAAAACAGGAAAAGAATTATAAACTTCCAGAACAGCCAGCCATTACTGTAATCTGGGTATTGCTATTTAGTGTACAAAACAATTCCTTTTGTCCTTTATGAGGAACTTAGCTCCACCACATCTAAAACATGGAGACTGTCAGCATATTGATAAGGCTTTTTAAAAGAAGAAGAAAGAATTTCCTTATAAAAAGAAATCTCAGCATTTTCTAAAAAAGAAAAATAATAAACGGTTGATATACATACAGTTAAAAATAGAATACTTACAATAAAAACTAATAAAATCCAGTTACTCATGGGGAGCTACAGTGCAGCAAAGCTAGTTATAAAAATCAAGTTTAGGGACTTCCCTGGTGGTGCAGTGGTTGGGACTTCACCTTCCAGTGCAGGGGGTGCGGGTTTGATTCCTGGTTGGGAAGCTAGGATCCCACATGCCTTGTGGCCAAAAAATCAAAACATAAATCACAAGCAATATTGTAACAAATTCAATAAAGACTTAAAAAAAAAAGAAAGAAAATCAAGTTTATAGCTGCATTATTTCTAAGTGATGGACTGGGGCAAACAGATGAGACAACAAACATATAAGAGCTATACCACTTACTAAGTATAAAAGTAAAAACAAATGAATACTTTCTACTTTTGAATCAAGACTTTTATTTATTTGCTTTTGTTTTACAATCATGAAGATTATCTATTGCAAAAAAAATGCTGGATATTTTTTTTTCAACTCAAATCTTTAGTAAATCCATTTTTTTTTTCTACAGGGCTGGGGAAACCTAGTATGTAACTGATTTTTGTCAGCATCAGATAGTTGTGAAAAAGGATCACACCAAAAACATGTTCCTGATTCCCACTTTTAGTGCCAAAAAAGAAGAATTTTTTTGCAGTTCAAGATTATAGTTCTGAATGCTAAAACCTTACAGTCTGTATGTAATATAGAATGATACATGCATTTAAAAAACTGATGGTAAAATCAGAGACAAAATTATTGTGAAGCTAAGGGAACACAAGTTCCTTAGCTGCATGCGTCTTAGAATCTAGCTAAGAGGAGGCTGGGTTAGGGGTATATGTAGCTTGAACTCATTGGGATAGGATTACATAGTTTGCAGAGATTTATGTATAAGTAAATTATAACTAGCCAAGTAAGTTCAAGACTAGCTTCCAGCAATACTCTTATCACCCTGCGCATAAGGTCATCCATAATCATGACACAAAGATGAGGTCCAAAGGTCATATTATGGTATGAATGTTTCTTATAATGACTGTACTGGAAGTATTTAGCTAAGTCAAGAAGAAATTTGACAGAGGTCTTCTCAAATTTGACAACCAACTTAAAAATTTAGAAGACTATTAACAAGTTCAATAATGAGTTGTAAAGTTTAAAAAAAAAAGCTTTCCTTCTATCAATAATAATAAAAAAAAGACTTCTAATTCCATTCATGAAATATTACCTCCAAAGAGTATTGTCCTCCCACTGTAAACAACTAGAAAACAGACAAAATATGTGAAACATGATTTTCAGATATTGCACAAAAGACAGTATGGAACTGTGATCTCTGAAAAAAAAGGATCATGAATTAGTAGTAAAGCTAAATTAGTTCCAAAATAAAACTGTACAATAACAAAGCTTAAAGGCAGATCTTGAAAGGATAAAATGGGTGTACTTAACTGCACACCAGAACAAACCCAACACTCTTTAAAGAAATGCAAGAAAATCAGGCAACCAACAATAAAATCCAGTGCCCAACAGTAAAATTCACAAGGTCTAGCATCCAGTCAAAATTTATCAGGTATGCAAAGGAGTTAGACATTATAACCCATAACCAGTAAAAAATTAATCAATTAGAAGCATACCTAGAAACATAGCACAGACCTACACCAAGGAATGGTGATTACTGGAAATAATAAATATGTGAACAAATATAATTTTTCTCATTTTTAATCTCTTTAAAAGATTATTTGTCATTTATATTATTTATAATAATCTAATAAGATATATAGAATTAAAATGTATGACAATAAGAGTACAAAGGATAGGGAGGAATATTATGTTATTTGAATGCAGACTGTGATGTAAAGATACATACTGAAAAACCTACAGCAGCTACTAAAAAATACCCAGCCAATTGGTGGAGATCAAATACCCAATTAAAAATTTTCTTAAGGCAGGAAAAGAGAGGAAAAAGGGAAAAATGAAAAGAAGTACATACAAAACAAATAGTAAGATGGTAGACATATACCAAACAGTATCAGTACTAAGATTAAATGTAATGGTCTAAACACTATAATTTTAAAAAGAGATGTCAGATTGGATTTAAAAAGTAAGATTCAACTATATACTGTTTACAAGAAATTCACCTTAAATAAAGAGAGAGGTAGGTTAATAGTAAAAGGATGGAAAAACATATACCCTATAAGCACTACTCAAAAGAAAGGTGAATTAGTGGACAGGCTCGTGAGACCTCCTGCTGTAAGTCTGTGGCCTGCCACTTACTTTCTTTGATGACATAGTAAATCTAGTATAAAGCACTAGTGAAATTCTGGGCTATATGAACCCCTTCTCTACCTCTCACCTCCAGCTCCCTTGGGTCTGAGGGTACTTCAAAAAAAACTTGTAGACTGAGTTGAATGGATTTTGTCTTTCAAATAGACTGGAAATATGGTGATATCTCTTAGCTTGCATTTATTTGCTGTTTGGTGGTTTCTAGCAGTTATTCCTGGGTTACTCCTTGATTTTCTCTTTTGTCCTGCACGGCCACTGAAAAGAACTATGTGAATCTTTCCCGTGGAGAGAGGGAGAGAGAGGCCTGAGGCCTTACATCTTGAACTACTCTAGAGGGTTAGGGAAAAATTTTGTCAACCTGAACCAAAATGACTTTATTGAACCTGAAGAATAGGAGATAATGTTAAAAAGACAATTAAATGTGGCACTAGTTGCTCTTCAAAAAAGAAAGGTGGGATAACTATATTAATATCAGTTAAAGCAAGAACAAAGAAGACTTAAGAACAAGGAAAACACCAGAGATAAAGAGATACATTTCACAATGACAAAGGAGTCAACTGTTCCAGAAGATATAACAGTCTTTTTTTTTTTTCTGGTTTATCAAATATTTAAGAATAGACTTTATTTTTTAGAAAAGTTTAAATTTACAGAAAAATTGAGACTATATTACAGAGATTTCCTATAAATTCTACACCTGGTTTTCCTTATCATTAACATATTACATAAGTATGGTATTTTTTTAACAGTCTTAAAGTGTATGTATCTAAGAGCTTCAAAATACATCAAGCTAAAATGAATAGAAATGGAGGGAAAATATACAAATTCAGTATAGTTAGATATTCTAACAAATCTTCCTAGCAAATGAAACAAACAAACAAAATAAAACATTGTGTAGAAAGACCTAAACAACAATATCAACCAACTTGACCTATTTGACATACATATAGAACACTCTACTTAACAACAGAGGATTATCCATTATTTTCAAGTACTGAGGCAATATTCATCAAGAAAGAACATATTCTGGGCCAGAAAAGAAGTCTCAATGAATTTTTTTTTTAAGAACTTTTATTGAGATACAGTTAACATACAATAAACTGCATATATTTAGAGTGTACAATTTGGTATTTTTTTCTTATTAGTAATGTATATATGGCAATCTCAATCTCCCAATTCATTCCCTCCCAACCCTCCCTGCTTTCCCCACTTGGTGTCCATATATTTGTTCTCTACATCTGTGTCTCTATTTCTGCCTTGCAAACTGGTTGATTTGTACCATTTTTCTATAGTCTTCATATATGTGTTAATATATGATATTTGTTTTTCTCTTTCTGACTCACTTCACTCTGTATGACAGTCTCTAGGTCCATCCATGTCTCTACAAATGTCCCAGTTTCATTCCTTATTGCAGCTAATATTCCATTGTATATATGTACCACATCTTTTTTATCCATTCATCTGTTGATGGACATTTAGGTTGCTTCCATGTCCTGGCTATTGTAAATAGTGCTTCATCAATGAATTTTTAAAGAATGAAATGAAATAGAGTATTTTCTCCAACTACAATTCAATCTATTGATTAAACTAGAAATTAATAAGAGAAGACATTTGGGGGAAAATCCCTAAGTATTTGGAAATTAAACAAAACACTTCTAAATAATTATGGGTCATAGAATAAATCATGAAAAAAACCAATATATTTTGCACTGAATAAAATGGAAACATCAAAACCTTGTTGGATATTGCTAGAGCAGTACTTGGAAATTTATAGCATTAAATGTTATATTAAAAAAGAAGTTCTAAAATTAATGACCTATGCATACAACTGAAGAAAAGAACAAATGAAACCCAAAGTAAGCAGAAGAAAGGAAATAAAATAATGGCTTAAATAAATAAAAGAGAAAATGAACAAACAAAACAAGATAAAATCAATAAAAGCAAATGCTTTAAAAAGATAAATGAAATTAATAAACTTCAAATTGGAATAAACTAGAAAAAAAAGACACATGACCAAAATCAAAAAGAAAAAATAGATGCAATTACAGACCTTAAACACATTTCTGGATTTCTCTATTTCATTATTCCAGTCACAATAGTTCAAGGTCATAGTATTTTGCTTTCTCTCTTGCTAATGGCAATCAGTCAATCACCAAGTCCAATCTGCAATGTTTTTCTCATCTGTTCAGTTTTTACCCTTAGCAAAATCACTTGAGTTTTAGATTTTATTATCCCCCAAGGAAGGACCACTCTCCTTTAACTTGTCTCCTTGTTTCCAGACTATTATCCTAAAATCCACTCATGCATTAACTCATTTATTTACCCAAAAAAGTATTAGGCAGCACTTTCCATGTATCAAATAATGAACTCTTCATTGAGGATACATGGTTCCTGTTATCAAAGATGTCAGTTTAGTGAAGGAGATTGACATTTACATAAATGAGTACAATGCAGATAATAAGTACACTGCAGATACATATCGAGTTTAATAAGATAAACACAGAAGATGTAATGAACCCTATCTAGGAGAGAAGGACATGCAAGGCTTCAGAGAGGTCATGATATTTAAACTGCATCTTAAAGTACAAGTAATTCTCAGGCAAAGGGAATAACATAGATAAAGATGGAAACACATAAAAAGCTTGGTATGATGTTCAAAGAATGGTGAGTAGTGGCTATGGTGTGTCTGGAATGCAAGATTTGTAGGAAACTGTGGCAAAAGGTGAGGGTAGATAGGTGGAAAGAGCCAAAGTACAAGAATTCATATGTTATGATTAAAAATTTCAAACTTGGTCCTATAAGTAACAGGAAACCATTAAAAAAACATTAGAGTGACATGATTAAATGTGTATTTTAAAAAAAGAACAGCTGATGAATATGGAAAGAAACTAGACAGGGAAAAAGACTAGGGACTGTGAGACAAGTTAGGCACTTTCTACGATGGTCCAGGCAAGGAGATGACACAGGCAGCAGGGATGAAGAAGAGTCAGATTTAAAAGATGTTTTTGAGATAGCAGAGCCTGGTAACAGAGTCCTGTCAGTGTCAGGGGTAAAAGAAGCCAAAGATGACTCCTAGGTTTCTACTTTGGCCATGTGGAAATATAGTGGAGCCATTAACATAGAAATGAGTATAAAAGGAGACAAAAATTATGGGAAAAGAGCCTAGTTTTGAACATGTTGAGACAGGCACCTTTGTAAATCCATATGGAGTCATCTAATAGCAGTCAAATGTAGATCTTCAAGTACTATCATCCTTCCTAAAATATGCTTTAATTGTCACTCCTTGTCTTAGAACTTTCCCATGGCTTCCCAGTATGTGCAGGACTAAGTCCAAATATTTATCTTGGTACTGAAACTTCTCCACAATCTGGATCTAATGCATTCTGTAAGTCTTGACTTGCACTACTCTTGTATTGCCTGTTATAGTCATTCTCAAAATACGGTACTTGGACCACCAGCAGCAGCAGCCCCTAGGAACTTGTTAGAAATGAAATTTCACAGGTACCACCTGAGACCTATAAATCAGGGATCAGAAACTTCGGAGGTGGGATCCAGCAATCTGTGTTTTAATAAGCCCTCCAGGTAACTACAATGCATGATAAAGTTTGAGAACTACTGACATATAGAAACTTTAAAATCCAACAAAAATGGACTACTTGCCATTCACCCAAGATGCTCCTTTCTTGTCTCTGACTTATGCCATAATCATTAAAAGACTTCCATCAGCAGAGCAAGTATCCAAAGACAATAGCTTATTAATAACTGATGACTTACATCACTAACTTTGCTACAAGGTACTGATTTTCACATTTATATAATCATTTAGTATTCCGAAGAGGATTACATTTGTTAAGTATTACTTAGAACAGCTTTCCGAAAAACTATGTTAGTGAAATCTACATAATACCACATACAAACAAGTCATAGGCATAAAACAGATCTTCATTTAGATGCATGTGTACCTAGTCAAAGAAATGACAGTACAAAGGATTCTTATAGTCCCTGTGAAAGCGGTTGACAGCCTAAGCAGTTCATTTTGGTTAGAAAATATGAGTGACTTCCCTCTAGCTCATACTTAGAGCAAATGCCTGAAATGATTCCAGACTAAACATAGATCAAAGAGTTTATTTTCTTTCTTCTCTTGTAATTTCACTGGAATTTGAAAATGACAACTTTTCTTTTCACTGGGTTGTTTGAAAAAGAATAAGATGGTTTAAGAGCCTCAAAACTGCCCTCTCCAGAAACTGGGAGTGGAGCAAGTGCACTGACTCACAGGCAGACATCTGGGTTCAAAGCCCAGTGACATCACTTACCAGGTGGGTATTCTTAGGTGACTTAATGTCTGAGTGTCTATTTCCTCGTCTTTAAACTGATGATTTTAAGAATTCAAAAAAAAAAAAAGAATTCAATAAGTGTAGTTTTGGTACAACATGGTGACATAGGAGACTCTTAAACTCACCTCCCCCACGGACACACAAAATCTATAGCCACACATGGAGCAATTCTGTCTTAGAGAAATCCAGAAATCTGCTGAGTGACTCGTACACACTGAGTGAATGAGAAAATACCCACATAAAAAGGGGTAGGAAAGACTGAGAAACACTCTTGCCATAAACGATACCTCTGGAACAGCGATGTATTGTAGGAAAGATCTCACAACTCGCAGCTTGTTCCTGAGAAGTAAAGGGTTTGGACTCAACATCTAGTGCTCCAACTTTTAAGATTTCCACTTGAGGAAAGGGTCCCCCAAAATCTAGCTGTAGAAGCCAATTAGGCTTATGTCCATGAGACCCAAATGGCTATAGCAGAGGAAGAAACAGTTCTTTTTATCATATTTTATCTTATTTTAATCAAGATCTAATTGACATAAAACATTGTGCAACCTAATGATTTGATACATGTATATATCATGAAATTATTACCACAGTCAGTTTAGTGAACATCTAGCATCACCCTGATATATAATTTTTTTCTTGTGATAACTTTATTTTTTATTTTTTATTTTTTTTATTTTATTCTTTTTAACTTTTTTTTTCTTGTGATAACTTTAAATATTTACTCTCAACTTTCAAATATATAATATTGTTAAATATAGTCATTATCTTATACATACCATCCCCAGGGCTTATTTACCTTATACTAGATGTTTGTACCTTTTGACCGCCTTTAAACATTGCACTTACCTCTGGCAACCACTGATCTGTTCTCTGTATAATTAGTTTTTTTTTTCCAAAAATAGATTCCACATATAAAGTGAGATCATACAGTACTTGTCTTTCTCTGATTTATTTCACTTAGCACAATGCCCTCAAGGTCCATGCATGTTGTTACAAATGGCAGGATTTCTTTTCTTTTTTTATGGCTGAATAATATTCCAGAATGTATATACATGACATTTGCTTTATCCATTCATCTCTCAAAGGACACTTAGGTTATTTCCATGTTCTGCATTATTGTAAATAATGCTGCAATGAATATAGGGATGCACATATTGTTCTGAGTTAGTAATTTCCTTTCCTTCAGATAAATACAGAAGTAGAATTGCTGGATGATATGCTAGCTCTATTTAAAAAAAATTTTTTTTGAGGAAACTCCATACTGTTTTCCGTAGTGGCCGCACCAATTTACATTCCTACCAACCATACAAAAGGGTTCCCATTTCTCCATGTCCTTGACATCACTTCTTATTTCTTGTCTTTTTGATGATAGCCACTCTAATGGGTGTGAGGTGATCTCTCACTGCAATTTTAACTTACTTTTCCTTAATGGTTAGTGATGTTGAGTATCTTTTCATGTGTCTGTTAGTCATCTGTATTTCGTCTTTGCAAAAATGTCTATGCAGGTCTTCTGGCTATTTTTTAATCAGGTTTTTTGATGCCGAGTTGTATGAGCTCTTTGTATATTTTGGATATTAACCCCTTATGGATATACCATTTGCAAATATCTTCTCCCATTCAATAGGCTGCCTTTTCATTTTGTTTATAGTTTCCTTCACTGTGCAAAGCTTTTTAGTTTGATGTAGTTCCATTTGTTTATTTTTGCCTTTGTTTCCCTTGCCTGAGGAGACATATCTAAAAAAAAAATATTGCTGAGACCAATGTTAAAGACTGTACAGGCTATGTGTTCTTCTAGGAGTGTATGGTTTCAAGTCTTATATTTAAGTATTCAACTCATTTTGAGTTTATTTTTGTATGTAGTGTGAGAAAGTAGTCCAGTTTAATTCTTCTGCATGTAGCTGTCCATTTTTCCCAGCACCATTTATTGACAAGGTTGTCTATTCCTCATTGCCTATTCTTGCCACCTTTGCTGCAGAGTAATTGACCATATAACTTTGGGTTTATTTCTGGGCTCTCTATCCTGTTCCATTGATCTATGTGTCTGTTTTTGTGCCATTATTATACTGTCTTGATTACCGTAGCTTTGTAGTAGAGTTTGAAATCAGGGAGCTTGATAGCTCCAGCTTTGTTCTTCTTTCTCAAGATTGCTTTGGCTATTTGGGGTCTTTTGTGTTTCCATACAAATTTTAGAAACATTTGCTCTAGTGAGAAAAATGCCATTGGTATTTTTATAGGAATTGCATTGAACCTATAGCGTGCTTTGTTTGGGGAGTATGGAATTACCCAACCCATTAACACAGTATATCTTTTCATTTGTTTCTATTGTCCTCAGTTTCTTTCATCAGTATCTTATAGATTGCTGAGTACAAGTCTTCCACTTCCTTGTTTACATTTATTTTTAGGTATTTTATTCTTTTTCATGAAATTGTAAATAGGATTGATTTCTTAATTTCTCTTTTTTTTTTAATTTTATTTATTTATTTATTATTTTTTGGGGGGTACACCAAGTTCAATCATCTGTTTTTTTGGGTGTTTTTTTTTTAATTTTTTGGGGGGTACACCAGGTTCAATCATCTGTTTTTATACACATATCCAAGTATTCCCTCCCTCCCTTGACTGCCCCCCCATCCTCCCCATCCCAGTCCTCTAAGGCATCTTCCATCCTCGAGTTGGACTCCCTTTGTTATACAACAACTTCCCACTGGCTATCTATTTTACAGTTGGTAGTATATATATGTCTGTGCTACTCTCTCGCTTCGTCTCAGCTTCCCCTTCACCCCCGCCCCCTCCCAAACCTCGAGTTCTCCAGTCCATTCTCTGCATCTGTGTCCTTGTTCTTGTCACTGAGTTCATCAGTACCATTTTTAGATTCCGTATATGTGAGTTAGCATACAATATTTGTCTTTCTCTTTCTGACTTACTTCACTCTGTATGACAGATTCTAGTTCTATACACCTCATTACATATAGCTCCATCTCATCCCTTTTTATAGCTGAGTAATATTCCATTGTATATATGTGCCACATCTTCTTTATCCATTCATTTGTTGATGGACATTTAGGTTGCTTCCATGTCCTGGCTATTGTAAATAGTGCTGCAATAAATATTATGGTACAAGTTTCTTTTGGGATTATGGTTTTCTTTGGGTATATGCCCAGGAGTGAGATTACTGGATCATATGGCAGTTCTATTTGTAGTTTTTTAAGGAACCTCCAAACTGTTTTCCATAGTGGCTGTACCAATTTACATTTCCACCAACAGTGCAGGAGAGTTCCCTTTTCTCCACACCCTCTCCAACATTTGTTGTTTCCAGATTTTGTGATGATGGCCATTCTGATGGGTGTGAAGTGATACCTCATTGTGGCTTTGACTTGCATTTCTCTGATGATGAGTGATGTTGAGCAACTTTTCATGTGTTTGTTGGCCATCTGTACGTCTTCTTTGGAGAAATGTCTATTTAGGTCTTCTGCCCATTTGTGGATTGGGTTATTTGCTTTTTTGGTATGAAGCTGCATGAGCTGCTTGTATATTTTGGAGGTTAATCCTTTGTCCGTTGTTTCATAGGCAATTATTTTCTCCCATTCTGAGGGTTGTCTTTTAGTCTTGTTTATGGTTTCTTTCACTGTGCAGAAGATTTTAAGTTTCATGAGGTCCCATTTATTTATTCTTGATTTTATTTCCATGATTCTAGGAGGTGGGTCAAAAAGGATCTTGCTTTTATGGATGCCATAGAGTGTTCTTCCTATGTATTCCTCTAGGAGTTTTATAGTGTCTGGCCTTACATGTAGGTCTTTAATCCATTTGGAGTTTCTTTTTGTGTATGGTGTTAGGAAGTGTTCTCATTTCATTCTTTTACATGTTGCTGTCCAATTTTCCCAGCACCACTTATTGAAGAGGCTGTCTTTTTTCCATTGTATACTCGTGCCTCCTTTGTCAAAGATAAGGTGCCCATATGTGTTTGGGCTTACTTCTGAGTTCTCTATTCTATTCCATTGATCGTCCTTTCTGTTTTTGTGCCAGTACCATACTGTCTTGATCACTATGGCCTTGTAGTATAGTTTGAAGTCAGGAAGCCTGATTCCACCAACTCCATTTTTCCTTCTCAAGATTGCTTTGGCTATTCGGAGTCTTTTGCATTTCCATACAAATCGTAAGATTTCTTACTCTAGTTCTGTGAAAAATGCCATTGGTAATTTGATCGGGATTGCATTGAATCTGTAAATTGCTTTGGGTAGTACAGTCATTTTCACTATCTTGATACTTCCAATCCAGGAACATGGTATGTCCCTCCATCTGTTTGTGTCGTCTTTGATTTCTTTCATCAATGTCTTAAAGTTTTCTGCATACAGATCTTTTGCCTCCTTAGGCAGGTTTATTCCTAGGTATTTTATTCTTTTGGTTGCAATGGTGACTGGGAGAGTTTCCTTAATTTCTCTTTCTGCTCTTCCGTTGTTAGTGTATAGGAATGCAAGAGATTTCTGTGCATTCATTTTGTATCCTGCTACTTTACTAAACTCATCAATTAAGGCTAGCAGTTTTCTGGTAGAGTCTTTAGGGTTTTCTATATATAATATCATGTCATCTGCAAAGAGGGACCATTTTACTTCTTCTTTTCCAATTTGGATTCCTTTTATTTCTTTTTCTTCTCTGATTGCTGTGGCTAAAACTTCCAAAACTATGTTGAATAATAGTGGTGAGAGTGGACACCCTTGTCTTGTTCCTGTTCTTAGAGGGAATTCTTCCAGTTTTTCCCCATTGAGAACGATGTTGGCTTTTGGTTTCTCATATATGGCTTTTACTATGTTGAGGTAATTTCCTTCTATGCCCATTTTCTGGAGAGCTTTTATCATAAATGGATGTTGAACTTTGCCAAAAGCTTTTTCTGCATCTATTGAGATGATCATATGGTTTTTATCCTTCCATTTGTTGATATGATGTATCACGTTGATTGATTTGCATATATTGAAGAATCCTTGCATCCCAGGGATAAACCCCACTTGATCATGGTGTATGATTTTTTTAATGTGCTGTTGGAGTCTGTTAGCTAGTATTTTGTTGAGGATTTTTGCATCTATATTCATCAGTGATATTGGTCTGTAGTTTTCTTTTTTTGTGACATCTTTGCCTGGTTTTGGTATCAGGGTGATGGTGGCCTTGTAGAATGAGTTTGGGAGTGTTCCTCCTTCTGCGATATTTTTGAAGAGTTTGAGAAGGACAGGTGTTAGCTCTTCTCTAAATGTTTGATAGAATTCACCTGTGAATCCATCTGGTCCTGGGCTTTTGTGTGTTGGGAGATTTTTAATCACTGCCTCAATTTCCGTACTTGTGATTGGTCTGTTCATGGTTTCTATTTCTTCCTGGTTCAGTCTTGGAAGATTGTATTTTTCTAAGAATGTATCCATTTCTTCCAGGTTATCCAATTGATTGGCATATAGTTGCTTGTAGTAGTCTCTCATGATGTTTTGTATTTCTGAGGTGTCCGTTGTGACTTCTCCTTTTTCATTTCTAATTCTGTTGATTTGCATCTTCTCCCTTTTTTTCTTGATGAGTCTGGCTAACGGTTTATCAATTTTGTTAATCTTCTCAAAGAACCAGCTTTTAGTTTTATTTATTTTTCTTATGGTTTCTTTCCTTTCTTTTTCATTTATTTCTGCTCTGATCTTTATGATTTCTTTCCTTCTGCTCACTTTGAGGTTTCTTTGTTCTTCTTTCTCTAGTTGTTTTAGGTGTAAGGTTAGGTTGTTTATTCGATAATTTTCTTGTTTCTTAAGGTAGGAGTGTATTGCTATAAACTTCCCTCTTAGAACTGCTTTTGCTGCATCCCATAGGTTTTGGGTTGTTGTGTTTTCACTGTCATTTGTTTCTAGATATTTTTTGATTTCCTCTTTGATTTCTTTAGTGATTTCTTGGTTGTTTAAGAGTGAATTGTTTAGCCTCCATGTGTTTGTATTTTTTGCAGTTTTTTTCCTGTAATTGATATCTAGTCTCATGGCGTTGTGGTCTGAGAAGATGCTTGATGTGATTTCAATTTTCTTGAATTTGCTAAGGTTTGATTTGTGACCCAAGATGTGATCTATCCTGGAAAATTTTCCGTGTGCACTTGAGAAGAAAGTGTAGTCTGTCTTTTTTGGATGGAATATCCTATAAATATCAATGAAGTTGAGATGGACTAATGTGTCATTTAAAGCTTGTGTGTCTTTATTTATTTTCTGTTTGGATGATCTGTCCATTGATGTAAGTGGGGTGTTCAAGTCTCCCACTATAATTGTGTTACTGTCGATGTCCCCTTTTATAGCTGTTAGCATTTGCCTTATGTATTGAGGTGCTCCTATGTTGGGGGCATAGATATTTACCATTGTGATATGTTCTTCTTGAATGGATCCCTTGGTCATTATGTAGTGTCCTTCCTTGTCTCTTTTAATAGTCTTTACTTTCAAGTCTAATTTGTCTGATATGAGTATTGCTACTTTCTTTTGACTTCCATTTGCATGGAATATGTTTTTCCATCCCTTTACTTTCAGTCTATATGTATCCCTTGGTCTGAAGTGGGTTTCTTGTAGGCAGCATATAGAAGGGTCTTGTTTTTGGATCCATTCAGCCAGTCTGTGTCTTTTGGTTGGAGCATTTAATCCATTTACATTTAAAGTGATTATTGACATGTGTGTTCCAATGACCATTTTCTGAATTGTTTTGGGTTTGTATTTGTAGGTGTTTTCCTTTTCTTGTGTTTCCTACTTAGAGAAGTTCCTTTAGCACTTGTTGTAAGGCTGGTTTGGTGGTGCTGAATTCTCTTAACTTTTGCTTGTCTGGAAAGCTTTTGATTTCTCCCTCAAATCTGAATGAGATTCTTGCTGGGTAGAGTATTCTTGGCTGTAGGTTTCTCTCTTTCAGGACTTTCAGGATATCCTGCCATTCCCTTCTGGCCTGCAGAGTTTCTGTAGAAAGGTCAGCTGTTATCTTTATGGGTTTTCCCTTATATGTTATTTGTTGCTTTTCTCTTGCTGCTTTTAATATTTTTTCTTTGTGTTTAATTGTCATTAGTTTGATTAATATGTGCCTTGGTGTATTTCTCCTTGGGTTTATTCTGTATGGGACTCTCTGTGCTTCTTGGACTTGGTTCATTATTTCCTTTCCCATGTTGGGGAAGTTTTCCACTAGAACCTCTTCAAATATTTTCTCAGACCCTTTCTTGTTTTCTTCTTCTTCTGGGATGCCTATAATTCGAATGTTGGTACGCTTAATGTTATCACTGAGGTCTCTGAGACTGTCTTCTATTCTTTTTATTCTTTTTTCTTTTTCCTGCTCTGTGGCATTTATTTCCCCCATTCTATCTTCCAACTCACTTATTCATTCTTCTGCCTCAGTCATTCTGCTGGTTACAACATCTAGAGTATTTTTAATTTCAGTTATTTTGTTATCCATTGCTGTTTGTTTTTCTGAGTTCTTATGAACTGTTTCTTGTACTTTCTCTATTTTGTTATTGAGATTTTGTATCATTTTTACTATCATTACTCTAAATTCTTTTTCAGGCATTTTTCCTATTTCCTCCTCATTTATTTGGTCTTGTGGGGTTTTTTTCCTGCTCCTTTGCCTGCATGGTGTTTCTTTGTTTCCTCATGGTTGTCCAAACTTTTGGGGTTGCTTGTCCTGGTGATAGAGGTGTTTATAGAAGACTGTCCAAGCCTCAGACTAATGTCCAAGTCTCAGACTAATGTCCAAGTATTGGATTAAACAAATACTAAGTCTAGGAAACACATACATGTATAAGACACACAATTACTGAATCCATTAGGACATAAGGCTCTGGAAAGACCTGACAGAACCCCAGTGTGCTACCAGATATTCAAAGAGAAACCCAACAGAAATTGACAACTGAAACAGAACAAATCAGAGACAAAAGCAAAAGCAAACAAACAAACAAATAACACCTTACACATACAAACACTAATCCAGGGAGATTTTGTAAGCTAGGATCAAATATGGAAAAGAGCTAGAGTACCACCAGAGAGAATGGAGATTCTCATAATGAAATTAGACAACTGTACTAAGAACTAAGATAAAGACAAAAACCTAATATTAAATACCAAGGCAGTGCGTCATCTGGAGAATAGAGCAAGGAGTCTGAGCAGATCGATAGTGTTGCTTATAAGTATGTTAAGACAAAATAAACTTAAAATGGCTGGAAGAAAGGGGAAGAGAAGAGTGTAGTTTGGTTGGAAATATGCAAATAAAAAGAAAGGAATAGAAATGTATAAAAGATAGGGATGAAAGGAAAGTATGAGAGATATATTGTCCGTACTACCAAAAACTTAGCTACATATAGAAGTATATAAAAAGGCAAAAAAATAAAAATAGAATAAAAAGTATCATTAAAAAAATTATGTTATAAAACTTGTAGATCCCTTAGGGCTAAGATCGTATTTAATAAAGAAAAAAAAAAAAAAAGAGAGAGAAAAAGGAAAAAAAAAAAAAAATCCAGAACTGATCCCAGAATGGACCAGTTCAATAGGACTGATAATAATATTTCTGTTTCCTTAGAGTCTCAGCTGTAAGTGTCCTTCTACTCGCCTTGGGGTTTTTTTGCATTGTTTTGTGACCAGCAGAGGTTCCTTTATTGTTCGTCTGTAAGCGTCAGTGTGTAGGGAGGGAGAGGGTACAATAGTGGCTCCTTCCCCTGGGAGTGAGTGAGCAGTGGCGTACTGTTGTTTCAGTCGAGCTTGGAGGTGCCTGTTGCAGGGGGACGCCGGTGGCTCAGGTGTAAACAGAAAGTCTTAGAGTTGGGCCTCTCTCAGATTTTTGTTTGTTTGTTTGTTTGTTTTCTTGGCAGTCTCCCTGCTGCAGGCATTCCAAGGGGTTTTAATCTAGCCCTGCCCGAGCGCCTGAGGGTGCTTGTTATCCCTGAGCACCTTAGGTGGCCCACAGGGTGTCTCTCCACTGCCTGTTGCAGAGGCGATGAAAGAGAGAGAGAGGCTATGCCCGCGGCTCCTCCCCCTCCCCCCCACCCGTGAGCCTGCAGCCTCCAGCCACCATCATGGCCGGGCAGCTCTCAGGGACAGGCACTCCTCACTGTGGACCTCTTCCCTCCTGTCCTCTCGGTCCGTCACCTTACTGGTAACAATGTTTCTCACCCTGAACCAGCTCTCCGGTTCCCACGCTCCTGCTCCTGGACCCTCTGTTCAGCTGTGGATCGACGTCTCGGTCCAGGAACACTGAGCTGCGGTGCGGACCTTCCGTATGTTTCTCACTCCCTCCCGTCTGCCACAGCTCCGCCGCTTCACCCTTTTTGAGCCATCATAGATGCCTCCCTATCGGTTATGTCGGGCTCCTTGCGGTCCTTTCTGGTGTCTGAGGCCGTCTGCTGGTGTTCAGCTGGTTCTCTGTGGGAATTATTGCGTCTTTTAGTGCCTTCCCAATGCATCTGTGGAGAGGGATGCATTCCACGTCCCTCTACTTCGCCACCATCTTTTTCCTCTGGCCTAATTTCTCTTTCTGATAGTTTTTACTGTATACATCTGCAAGAGATTTCTGTATATTAATTTTGTATCCTGCAACTTTATTGAGTTCATTTATTAGTTCTAACAGTTTTTTGTTGGTGTCCTAAGGATTTTCTATGTATAGTATTTTGTCATCTGCAAGCAGTGACAGTTTTAATTCTTTCTTTCCAATTTGGATTCCTTTTATTTTATTTTGTTTTATTTTATTTTTCTTGCATGATTGCTGTGGCTAGGACTTCCAATACTATGTTGAATAAAAGTGGTGAGAATGGGCATCCTTGTCTTGTACCTGATCTTAGCAGAAATGCTTTCAGCGTTTTCCCATTAAGTATGATGTTGGTAGTAGGTTTGTTATATATGGCATTTTAAAAAATTAATTAATTAATTTTTTTGCCTGCCTGTGTGGCTTGCAGGATCTTAGTTCCCTGACCAAGGATCAAATCCAGTCCCCTAGCAGTGGAAGCACAGAGTCCCAACCACTGGACCACCAGAGAATTCCCTAAATGCCCTTTCTTATGCAGAGGTATGTTTCCTCTAACCCACTTTGTTGACAAATTTTATCATAAATGGATGTTGAATTTTGTCAAAAGCTTTTCAGCATTTATTGAAATCATCATAGGATTTTTATTCTTCACTTCACTAATGTGGTGTGTTACATTGTTTGATTTGCAGGTATCGAACCATCCTTTCATCCCTTGGAAATATCCCACTCGATCATGGTGTGTGATACTTTTAACATTATTGAATTCAGTTTGCTAATATTCCGTTGAAGATTTTTGCATCATGTTCGTCAGTGATACTGGCCAGTAATTTTCTTTTCTGTATAGTGTCTGTCTGGTTTTGGAATCAGGCTGATACTGGCCTTGTAGAATGAGTTCAGAAGCATTCCTTCCTCTTCAATTTGTTTGAATAGCTTGAGAAGGAAGTGTTTAATAGACTGCACCTGTGAAGCCATGTGGTCCTGGACTTTTGTTCACTGGGAGTTTTTTTTTTTTTTTTTTAATTACTAATTCAATTTCGTTACTGGTAACCAGTCTGTTTATATTTTCTACTTCCTCCTTATTCAGTCTTGGGAGAGTGTATGTTTATAGAAATTTATCAATTTCTTTTATGTTGTTCCTTTTTTAAAAAAATACACCTTTATTGGAGTATAACTGCTTTACAATGTTATGTTAATTTCTCCTGTACAACAAAGTGAATCAGCTATATGTATACATACATCCCCATATCTCCTCCCTCGAGTCTCCCTCCCATCCTCCCTATCCCACTCTTCTAAGTTGTCACAAAGTCCCGAGCTGATCTCCCTGTGCTATGCAACAGCTTCCCGCTAGCTATCTATTTTACACTTGGTAGTATATATATGTCAGTGCTACTCTCTCACTATGTCCCAGCCTCTCCTCCCCACCGCCCCTCCGTGTCCTCAGGTCCATTCTCTATCTGCATCTTTATTCCTGCCCTGCCACTAGGTTCATCAGTACCATTTTTCTAGATTCCATATATATGTATTAGTATATGGTATTTGTTTTTCTCTTTCTGACTTACTTCACTCTGTATGACAGACTCTAGGTCCATCCACCTCACTACAAATAACTCAATTTCATTCCTTTTTATGGCTGACTAATATTCCATTGTATATATGTGCCACTAGGTTGTTCCTTTTATTGGCATATAATTGTTCACAGTAATCTCTTATGATCCTTTGTATTTCTGTACTGTCCATTGTAACTTCTCTTTCACTTCTGATTTTACTGATTTGGGCCATCTCTTTTTCTTGATGAGTCTCTCTAAAGGTCTACTGATTTTGTTCATCTTTTCAAAGAAATAGCTCCTAGTTTCATTGATATTTTCTATTTTTTTTAGTCTCTATTTTCTTTATTTATGCTCTGATCTTTATTACCTCTTTCCTTTCACTAACTTTCAGTTTTGTTTGTTTTTCTTTTTCTGGTTCCTTTAGAGGTAAGGTTAGAGTGTTTATTTGAGGTTTTTGTTGTTGTTCTTATTTCCTGAGGAAGGCTTGTTATAAACTTCTCTCTTAGAAATGCTTTGTTGTATGCCATAGATTTTGGATCACTGTGTTTCTAATTTTCATTTGTCTCCAGGTATTTTTTATTTCTTCATTGATTTCCTCACTGATCCATTGATTGCTTAGTAGCATATTTTTAGACTCACGTGTTCATGTTTTTTTGCTGTTTTTTTCCTTGCATTTGATTTCTTTTCTTTCCTTTCTTTCTCTCTTTTCTTTTGGTTGCTTTGGGTCTTTGTTGCTGCACATGGGCTTTCTCTAGTTGTGGTGAGGTGAGCAGGGGCTACTTTTCGTTGCAGTGCTCAGGCCTCTCACTGCAGTGTCTTCTCTTGCTGCAGAGCATGGGCTCTAGGCACGTGGGCCTCAGTAGTTGCAGCATGCAGCCTCAGTAGTTGTGGCACTTGGGCTCCAGAATGCAGGCTCAGTAGTTGTGACTCACAGGCTTAGTTGCTCTGTGGCATGTGGGATCTTCCCAGACTAGGGATCAAATCCACGTCCCCTGCATTGGCAGGTGGATTCTTAACCACTGAGCCACCAGAGAAGTCCCTGTATTTGATTTCTGGCCTCATACCTTTGTAGTTGGAAAAGATGCTGGAAATGATTTCAATCTTCTTAAATTTATTGAGACTCATTTTGTGGCCCAGGATGTGATCTATCCTGGAGAATGTTTCTCGTACACTTGAAAAGAATTCTGATGCTTTTGGATGGAGTGTTCTATATATTCTATTAAATGCACTAGGTCTAATGTGTCACTTAAGGCCACAACTAATTTTCGGCCTAGATGATCTGTCCGATGATGTAATTGGGATGTTAAAGTCCCCTAATATTGTGTTACTGTTAACTTCTCCATTTATATTTGTTAATATTTGCTTTATGTATTAGGTGACGCCATGTTGGGTGCATATACAGTTACAATTGTTAACTATTATATCAATGATCTGTTTGGATTGATGATCCCTTTATCATTAGATAATATTCTTCTTCATCTCATTACAGTCTTTATTTTAAAGTCTTTTATCTGATATAAGTATTCTTACCCCAATTTTCTTTTCATTTCCATCTGCATGGAATACCTTTTTCCATCTCCTTACTTTCAGTCCCAGATGTTGTCTCAGAGGTCTTTTAAACTATCCTCATTTTTTAAAATTATTTTTTCTCTTTTTGCTCAGCTTGGGTGATCGCCACTACTTTTTCTTTCAGTTTGCTGACCTGGTCCTCTGTATCATCTAATCTACTGTTGATTCCATCTAGAGTATTTTTTTATTTCAGTTATTGCGTTCTTAAGCTCTGTTTTGTTCTATTTTATATTTTTAAACTTCTCATGGTGTTCATCCACTGTTCTTCCATGTGTTGAGCATCTTTATGATCATTACCTTTAATTCTTTACCAGGTAGATTGTTTATCTCCACTTCACTTAGTTCTTCTTCTGGGGTTTTGTCTTATTCCTTCAATTGCAACATATTCCTCTGTCTCCTCATTCTGCCTAATTCTCTATGTTTATTTCTATGTATTAGGCAGATCATTTACATTTCCCAATCTTGAATAAGTGGCCTTATGTACAAGATGTTCTATGGGGACAGTAGCTCACTTCCCTTTGCTCACCAGGGCTCTGTGCTCCAGGGATGCTCCCTATGAGGACTGCATGAGTTGTAGCAGGGTTGACTGCCATGGGTTCCTGGTATGCAGAGCTGGCCCCTGCCCAGATTGGTTACCAGGCCCTGCCTCTTGCAGAGGCAGTGCACCCACTGGTCGACAGGGCAGGGTCCTGGTATAGCTGGCTGTGGGGTCAGCAGGGCTGGATCCCAGTGTGACTAGCAGCATGGCCTGGGAGGTTCCAGGACTGGTGCAGGCCTGCTAATAGGCTAGGGAGGACTCCAAAATAGTGCTCACCAGCACCATGGTAAAACAAGCTCTCTAAGATGTCTGCTTCCAGTGTCTATGTCCCCAGGGGGAGTCCCAGTTGCCTCTTGCCTCTCAGGAAGAATCTCCAAGATCAGCAAGTAGGTCTGACACAAGCTCCTTTCAAATTAATGCCTCTGTCCTGAAACAAAGCATGTGAGATTTTGCATGCACTCTTCAAGAGTGGAGTCTCTGTTTCCTATAGCCCTCCAGCTCTTCCACATGCAAGTCCCACTAACCTTCAAAGTCAGACATTCTGGGGGTTTGTCTTCCAAGTGAAGGACCACTGGGTTGGCCAGCTCGATGTGGGGTTATGGGAGAACCTCTTTAATTGTGATTATTGTCTCCCATGGGAAAACCTCTTTAATTGTGATTATTTTCCTGTTTGAGGGTTGCCTACCTGGGGATGTGGGTCTTGATTATATGTGTGCCTCCACCCCTCCTGCCCATCTTGTTGTGGTTCCTTCTTTATATTTTTAGTTGTGGAAAATCTTTTCTGCTAGTCTTCAGGTCATTCTCATAGATAGTTTCTCTGTAAATAGTTGTAATTTTGATGTGCCCACAGAAGGAGGTGAGCTCAGGGTCTTCATACTCTGCCAACTTGGCTACCATCTGCTCATTTTAAAATCAGATTTTTTTTTTGCTATTGAGTTTATGTGTTCTATATATTTTGGACATTAACCCCTTATCAGATATATGATTAGCAAATATTTTTTTCTTATTCAGTAGGTTTCCTTTCTTCATTTTATTGATAGATTCCTCTGCTGTGAATAAGCTTTTTAGTGATGTCATCCCATTTGTTTGTTTTTGCTTTTGTTGCCTTTGCTTTTAGTGTAAAATCCAACAAATAACTGCCAAGACCACTGTCATGGAGCTGGGCTCTCTATTCTTTTCCATTGATGTATGTGTCCATTTTTGTACCAATACCATACTGTTCTGATTACTATAGCTTTGTAATATAGTATGAAATCAGGAAGCATGATGCCTCCAGCTTTGTTCTTTTCTATCAAGATTGCTTTGGCTACTCAGTGTCATTTGTAGTTCTGTACAAATTCTTAGGTTGTTTTTTCCTTTTCTGTGAAAAATGCTTCTTCCAAAAAAAAGGGGGCGGGGGAGGGAACACTTCCACATTTATTTTAAAGGGCCAGGACTACCCTGACACCAAAACCAGACAAACACATAAAGAGAAAAAATTTACAAGCCAATATCTCTGATTATCTCTGATGAATATGATGTAAAAAATCCTCGATAAAACATTAACAAACTGAATTCAACACTACATTAAAAGGATCATACACCATAATCCAGTAAGATTTATTCCAGGGATGCAAACCTGGTTCAACATCCTCAAATCAATCAATATGATACACCACATTAACAAAATGAAGGATAAATATCATATAATCATCTCAATAGATGCAGAAGTAGCATTGAACAAATTCAACATCCATTTGTAATACAAACTATCACAAAGTAGGTATAGAGGGAACGTACCTCAACATAATAACAGCCATATAGGACAAGCCCACAGCTAGCATCATATTCAATGGTGAAAAACTAAAAGCTTTTGTCTAAGATCAGGAATAAGACAAGGATGCCCAGTCTTGCCATTTTTATTAAACATAGTACTGGAAGTCCTAGCTAGAGCAATTAGGCAAGAAAAAGAAATAAAAGCCATCCAAATCAGAAAGAAGTAAAACTATCACATTTGCAGATGATATGATGTTGTATTAGAAAACCCTAATGACTCCAATAAAAAAACTGTTAGAACTAATAAATGAATTGAGTAAAATTGCAGGATACAAAATCAAATACAAAAATCAGTTGAGTTTCTATATACTAATAATGAACTACCAGAAAGAGAATTTAAGAAAACAATCCCATTTACAATTGTATCAAAAAGAATAAAGTACATAGGAATAAATTTAACCAAGGATGCAGAAGATCTGTACACTGAAAACTACAAGACATTGATGAAAGAAATTGAAGAAGACACATAAAAATGAAAAGACGGTCTGTGCTCATGGATGAAAAGAATCAATATTGTTAAAATGTCCATAGTACCCAAAGCAATCTACAGTTTCAGTGCAATCCCTATTAAAATTTCAATGACATTTTTCATAGAAGTAGAACTAATAATCCTAAAATTTATATGGAATCACAAAAGCCCCCAAATCACCAAAGCAATCTTGAGAAAAAAGAACAAAGCTGGAGGCAGCATACTTTTGGATTCCAAACTCTATTACAAAGCTATAGTAATCAAAACAGTGTGAAATTGGCATAAAAATAGACACATAGATCAATGGAACAGAACAGGGTCCAGAAATAAACCTATGCATATATGGTTAATTAATTCACTACTACAGAGTAAAGACTATACAATGGGGAATGGGTGTTGTCTTCAATAAATGGTGTTGGCAAAACTGGACAGCCACATACAAAAGAATGAAATGGGCCACTATTTTGCACTATAGGCAAAAATCAGCTCAAAATGGATTAAAAACTTGAACATAAGACCTGAAACCATAAAACTCCAAGAAGAAAATATAGGGGGTAATAAGCTCCTTGACCTTAGTCTTGGTGATGATTTTTGGATTTGACACAAAAAACAAAGGCAACAAAAGCAAAAATAAATAAGTGAGAGTACATCAAGCTAAAAAGCTTATGCACAGCAAAGGAAATCATAAACAGAATAAAAAGACAACCTTCTGAATGGAAGAAAATATTTTCAAATCATATATCTGATAAATTCTTAATATGCAAAATACGTAAAGAACTCATATAACTCAATAGCAAAAAAACTGAACAATCTGATTTAAAAATTGGCAGAAGATTTGAATAGACCTTTTTCCAAAGAAAACATACAAATGGGCAACAGGCACATGAAAAAATGTTCAAAATCACTAGTCATCAGGGAAATGCAAAACAAAACCACAATGAGATATTATCTCACACCTGTTAGAATGGCTGTCATCAAAAAGATAATAAACAAAAAGTGTTGAAGATGTGGAGAAAAGAGAACCCTTGTGGACTGTTGGTGGGAATGTAAACTGGTTCAGCCACTATGGAAAACAATATGGGGGTTCCTCAAAAAAATATTAAAAATAGAACTACCATATGATCCAGCAATCCCACTTCTTAGTATATACCCAAAGGAAATGGAAACAGGACTTCAAAGAGATATCTGCACTCCCATGTTCATTGCACCATTATTCATAATAGTCAAGTTATGGAAACAACCTAAGTGTCTATCAACGGATGAATGGATAAAGAAGTTATGATCTATATATGTATATATACATATCTATGTGTATAGATAGATATGTAAACAGATAGATATGTATATATATACAATGAACGATATATATGACATATATATGATATGTCATATGATATATGATGTTCACAAAATATTATTTAGCCACGAGAAAATAGGAAATCATGCCACCTGTAACAAGATGGAACTTGAGGACATTATTCTAAATGAAATAAGCCAGACAGAGAAACACAAATCTTGCATGGTATTACTTTTATGTGGAATTTAAAGGGAAAAAAAAGTCAAACTCATAGAAACAGAGTTGAAAGTGTCTGAAAGGGGCTGGGAGGTGGTGAGGGAAATAGGGAGAGGTTGGTTAAAAGGTATAAACTTTCAGCTATAAGATGAATGAGGTTTGAGGATCTAATGTAAAACGTGACTATCATAGATAACACTGTATTGTATAATTGAAATTTGTTAAAAGAATAGGACTTAAATGTTCTCAACAAAAAAAACCATGTTAGGGAATGTATGTTCTAATTAACCAAATGTGGGGAATTCTTTCACAATGTATACATATATCAAATCATTACAATGTATATTTTAACTATTTTATAATTTTATATGCATATTATACCTCAATAAAGCTGAAATTTGAAAGAAAGAATTAAACAAGTTAATAATGTAACCCTTTTAGAATAGAGCCTGGCATATAAGACCCACTATATAACAGTAAAAACTACTATTATTATTATTGCTTTTGGCTATGAGTTATCCACTGAACTGTTCTGAGGAGTCACTTCTTAATTTAAAAAGGGAACAAATAGAGGGCTGCTATGGTCCCTTACTGCTCTAAATGTCAATGTTTATGAGCCTTAATATTATAAAATATAAACCATATATCATCTCAAGAAAGTTATTCCACTCTGTTAGATTTTTATTTAAATCTGTTGTTATTTAATAAAGCCCAAGTGTATAAAACAGTATAAAAATATTCTCCCTAATTGGAAATAATGTTTTATTAAATTCTCATTATTTAAAAAAAGTTGAGCAAATCTGTAAAATAAAAACTAGAAAGGAAGTTTTTACAAATAAATGTATAATCTTAATACATTTAATCTCCATAGATGTTTATTTATTGATCAATTTGCATAAAAGAATAAAACTAAACCAGGATCCACAGAAATAAAGCCATTTCATAAACTTCACTTGTTTAAGCTCTCCTCTGTCCTGGGAAGATTCCCACAAAAGTGATATTATATTGAATCTAACCACAAAAAGGAAGAACCTGAAATGGCACTTTAACACTGTCAAAGCTTTGAACTACACATGCCATCACAGACATAAGCAACTTGTTATTGGCTAGGATCCAGCCACCAAAGTACTTTTATTAAAAGAATCATTTTGAAATACGCTTACACTTTTTTTTAACAACTTTTATTGAGATACAATTGACATACAATAAACTGCTTATATTTAAAGTGTATAATTTGATATTTTTTCTTATTAGTAATGTATATATGGCAATCAAAATATGCTTACTCTTAATACAGTAGGAAATTATAGGTTCCAACCCTGATGTGCCTAAAAAGATATCTCTGTTAAGAAAACTATAAAACAATTTGGATTCTAACATGCTTATGTTGGTTACATTCAATTTTAATTACAGGTGATTTTTTTAGGGTTTGCTTTGAAAAAAAATCTTTTTGAGAAATACATAATTGACATCTACAATGTGAAAATAGACAAAGCAATGTAAAAACAGTGTATACTACTTTAAAGACTGTATGATTAACAACAGTCATTTGTTTCTCAAGCTGTTACTGGAACTGCAAAATAGTCTGTCCTCTTATCTCAGAGAAACAGTTGTCCTGTCTCCTTTCCAGCTAACCTCCCACCACTGTACTTGATAACCTTCCTTTCTGTTGCCCTCACTTATGCCTAAAAACTATTCTTAAGTTTTATAGCTACATCTGTTTCTATGTCTATATCTCTATTTCTGACTCTATCTCCATCTCTATATAATTTATCACCATGTCTCTCTTCCTTAATGTAGTTCTTGCCTTGAACTATAATCTTATTTTTCTTTTAGCAAGAAATTTCCAGGGGAAAAAAGTGATTTCCACTTTAAGCACTCACTAACTTATTTCTGAGTCCCTTGAAGTATAGCCTCCTACTTTACCTACTTCTCTGAAGTAACTGAAATTCTTTGAACTGGGATGAATGGTGTTCCCCCAAATTTCATGCCCACCCAGAACCTGTGAATGTGACCTTATTTGGAAATAGGTCTTTGTAGATGTAACCAAGTTAAGATTAGAACATACTAGATTAGAGTGGGTCTTAAATCCATTGACTGATGTTCTAATAAAAAGAGGAGAATTTCAACATAGATACACAGATGTTCAGAGGGAAAATGACCATGTGAAAAAGGAGCCAGAAATTAGAGTGACGCAGTAATAAGCCAGCAGCACCCAGGACTGCCAGTAACCACTAGAAACTAAAAGAGGCAAGAAAGGACCTTTCCCTAGAGCCTTTGGAGGGACCAGGGCCCTGCTGACACCTTGATTTGGGGCTTCTGTCCTCCAAAACTATGACAGATGACTGTGTTAAGCCATCCTGTTTGTAGTAATTTGTTTCTAGGAAGCTAATATATCCTCCTAATCACAAGATCCAATAGTCTCTTTTCCTTGACTTAAAGAAGGCTCAACTGCACATTTTACAGTAAAATTCCTTCACTGGATCTGAACATTTCACTACCATCTTCGTGAGCTCTTTTCTCTCTGTTTTCACTGTACTATGGGCTTAGCTTACAATGAGTTTACTCCAAAACTCTTTGCCCTTCTTTTCATTCTTTCTCCCATAGAACCACTCTTATTTTTGTGATTTCAACTACTACTTTCAAACCTAAATCTTCAACTTTTGCCTATCTTTTGAGCTTTAACTCCTACATTTTCAGCAACAATAGTTTTTAAATTCTGTATTTTATTTTATTTTTATTTTTACAGGCATTTTTATAGTAAGAGCCACATATTCACTTATATATGGCCAGCACTTTACATACATTAACTTGCTAACATTCACAATAATCTTATGAAGCCATTACTATTATTATGCCCCAATTTAAAGATGAGAAAGCCGTGTAAGGCCTTGAGTGGTTAAATAACTTGTCTGAGGTCCCACAGTCAGTAAGTGGTGGAACTGGGATACATACCCGCACAGTTGCACTCAGCGCAGTGAGTCTTAAGCATTCAGGCAACTCAGACCTCTTTGAGAATTTGGTGAAAAATATGCTCATTTGCCAAAGAAAAATATACAAAAAGTTTCCCATAAAATTTTAGTGAGTTCATGCATCCCTTAGAAGGCCATTTGTGGATCCCAAGTTCAGAACACCTGTATTGGAAAGAACTGAATCACTACAAATATACTAGTAATAAGAAAAAAAAAAAAAAAACTGGATTCAATAGTCTAATTTGATTCCTTAATTTGATTCTCTAGGAAAATATAATTTCTGCTACAGGCAGCAAATTAGTAGATCTTTTTTTGTAAAGAAAATTGTGCCCATCATGCTCATTCATTCAACACAAATGTAATAAATGACACCCAGTCCGGAAGGGAGGACAAAGCATGTAAACAAGGAATTACAATATAATGTAATAGCTACGACAATATAACGCAATGACCTTTGTGGGTGCATGGATAATAATATAGAAGAAAAGGACAAGATCAAGTAAAAAAAAAATCATAATTGGGAAAAAAACACACATGCAAGAGGTGATTAGAAGTTCTAACCTAAGGCAGCGGAAGAAGTAGGAAAGGAGTAGATTCAAGCGTTGCCAAAGAAGAAAAAACTGTCCAAGTTTCGGGACTGATTAGATGGACAAAAAGAGAGAGAGAGAAGAATCAAGAGCAACTCTGAGATTTCTAAATAAGATGATTAGGCGTAGAGATGGCAATAACTGAGATAGGAAAAATGGAGAGAAGGGGGTTGAGGTGGGGAGAAGAAAACTCCTATTTGGACATATTTGGTTTAGATGGGACTGAGGCAACAATATAGAAATGCTTACTGTTTGGAAATACAATTAAGAGTTCAGATAAGAGCCTGGGATAAATATTCTGGGGTCAAAGATGTATTATGGACATAGTCGAAGAAGTGAAATGGATGAATTATATGTAACGTGACAAAATTAAAGAGTGATCTGTAATCAGTCAGAGTCCTCCAGAGAAACAGAACCAATAGGAGATGTGTGTGTATGTGGGTTTTTGTTTGTTTGTTTGTTTTTCGTCCACACGGCACGTCGGATTTTAGAGACCAGGGACCAAACCCATACCCCCTGTACTGGAAGTGTGGAGTCTTAACCACTGGAATGCAAGGGAAGTCCCTGTTTGTGTTTTAAAGAGATTTCAAGTCTTGGCTCATGTGATTGCTGGGACTTGGCATTCTGAAATCTGAAGGGCAGCTAAGTCAGAAATTTTTAGGGTGGGCAGGCCAGCAGGCTGGAAACTCAGAAATTCAGGGAGAAATTGATGCTACAGTTTTGAGGCAGAATTTCTTTTTCTCCAGGAAACCTCAGTTTTTGCTTTTAAGGCTTTCTAACCAATTAGATGAGGCCCAATCACATTATCTCCTTAAAGTCAACTGATTAGAGATGTTAACTATATCTATAAAATACTTTGACAGCAGCATCTAGATTAGTATTTGATTAAATAACGGTATACTATAGCATAGCCAAGTTTACACATACAACTAACCATCACAGGCGGGAAGACAATACTTAACAATCAACAGAAAAACACAAGTCTGTAAATACCAACAAGTACTCCGAGAAGTAGAAGAAAGAGATCACAGAAGCCAAAAAGGAAGAGACCATCAAAAACATGATCAAAAGTTTCAAGCACTATGCAGGGGTCACATGCTGAAAACTATTCTTGGAACTTGACATTCAGTAGTTAACTGTGACCCCAGTAATATCTGTTTCAGTGGAGTTTAGGAAAGGGAGCAAGACTGCAGTGAATTGAAAAGTGAAAGAGAGTTGAGGAAGTAAAGGCCTGATTGCAGTATGTTAGTAGAAACAATAATAATGTTCCATAAAACGCTTCCCCTTCCTTCAGCTGGGGCCGCCCCACTACCCAATCATTTGGGTCTTCCCCAAGGCTAACGCCATTCCCAGAGGGGCCACCTGGCAACAGGTGCAGTCACAGTTGTTTAGATGCCAAGCATTACGGAAATTAACTTCACGTCACAGATGACAAGTTAGATATTACAAGGGAAATTCTGGTAATACTCCTACGAGATATAAGGGAATCAAATCCCTAGAAAATTTTAATTTTTTTTTGTAGAAAGAAATGCAAATGTATTCATTATTAAGTATTACTTGAAAATAATTGGTGATCTATGAACTTTTCTGGTATCAGAAAAGATTCAACCTGCTACATGTTCGGTTTTGTTCAGTGGTCATATTTAAAGTTTGGCTGACTAAAGATAAGCACACTTAATAAAGAGGGCATTTATAAGAAATGGACACATAGAATTATTTCACTATGATAGTTAAATAGAACTTAAGACGGTTGTTTAGCAAAGTAACTCAGTTTGTCTCTATGAAGTCAAGAAGTATTACTTGGAATGAAAATACCATCTAAAATATTGGAATTTCACAATTGATAGAAACTTGTTTGACATATAATCTTCACGTTTATGTCAGAAAATAATAATCTTCTGTTTGTTTCTTAACTAATAATATAAATACACATTATCTGAGCCTCCCCGAGACTAAGACTACTCTCAGAAGGGCTTCACCCAGCATTTAGGAGAAAGGCCATTGGACTTATAAGTTAAAGCCAAAACTTTACAAAATATTTATTTTTTAACACTGGTATTGCAATAGAGGACCTACACTTAATTTATAAACTAATTATGATATACTTGGTTTTATTGCTGATGCAGATTTTATTTAATTCAATAAATATTTCTGCAGGCCCAATATATGCAAATACTTTCGTAAATGAGCTGTCCCTTATTTCTATTTCCCATTTAAAATTAAAAGATACAAGATTATGTGAAATAAAATTACTTTAAAAAAGGAAGAGAAATATTTTTTAAAGGCAACAGTAAGAATAAACACTATCCAGGAGCACAACCCAGGGCAGGGCAAGTGCCCCCATAATAAGGAGCAACAGGTCACCTTATCAAGTGAAAGGTGGAGGGATATGGCAGGAAGAGCCTCTTAATCATAGCTGAAACTTCTGAATTTTCACCATCAGAGAAACTAACACTTGGCCTTTGAAGGGGGTATATGCAAATTGTTTTTCCTGCAGGCGGGTGCACTGGAAGGCAGCATCAGCCTTTCTTCCGCCAACCATCACTGTTGTCGTCAGCAGCAGCAGCAGCAGACGCAGCAGCAGAGTCCCTGGCTCTGAAAGGTCACTTTTTTTTTTTGGCTGGGCCTTGTGGCTTGTGGGATCTTAGTTCCCTGACCAGGGATCGAACCTGGGACTCATGGCAGTGAAAGCCCCGAATCTAACCACTGGGCCACCAGAGAATTCCCTGAAAGGTCACTCTTAACCTCAGGCTCTTGGTTAATATCAGTTCCTCTATGTTAAACAGATGGGTTTAGCTGAAAGCTTTGAGCATAATTTTATGATCATCGTTGAACCCTTTCTACCCATAGTGAGACAAAAATTACTGAATGTGTATCATGTGCAAAATATCATGCTAAATACGATGGAAAGAGGGAAGAGTGGTCAGCAGAGTGAAAAAATAAAATATAATCCCTCTCCTTAAGAAGATTATTAACTTTTGTTCTTTTTGCTTGAATTCAGCCAGGCCTAAAATGTGCTTGGCATGGAGATAAAGAGAAAAGTAAGACACTAATCAAGTTCTCTGGCTTTCAAGGATTCACACCTAATTCAACATCTATTTATTGATCTGATAGGAATAGAATCTCAGCATATTAAAGCTGAATGACCCATAGATAGACAGGATAACATAGTGCTTAAAATCTTTGGACCAGATGAAGTCAGGGTTCAATCCCAGACCTACACACTCTTTATTTTAGCTTCCTCATTTATAAGACAGGCAATATCACATATATCTCATAAGGCTGTTATGCCAATTAAATGAGAAAACATTTCAAAACTTATTTCAAAGTATTGTTTTTTAGCATATGACAGAAGATTTTTAAAAGTTAGTGATTACTATTACTAAATAATAATAAAGCATCTAGTCTAACTCTCTCATTTATTAGATGAAAATGCTGAAACTCCAAAAGAATGTCCAAGGCAAGTGAGCAGACAAGTTATGTCTAAAGGTAAAGCTACTGATCAGACAAGTTAGGACTAAAATCCAGAATAATTTAACAGAGGGGACCAGTCTTCACGCTGAGAACTAAGCATTTCCAGAAAGACTGCTAAGACTTATTATATAATTGTCTAAGCATTCAAAATTTTTAGACAATACTACTTTTACTAAAATAACAATAAGCCACAATTTTCTTTACTACCTTTTCAAGACATGCACAAATATCAATTGTTTGCTTCAATGCCAACTAACATAATCCTTTCCTATATTTTCACTAGAATATAGTTTATTTTAAAGCTAAAGTTATAGGGAAATACAACTTTTTCAGTGTACTTACAGTTGCCTTTGAGTTTCCTTTCTCTTTTGGCTCTTTTTTTTCTCCTCTGCTATACTTCACCACAATATATGGACACAGTCCTTTGCCCTGCTTTAGAAGAATGTACTGCACTAACATGTTCACTCTTCTTCTTGAGTCTTCTCTATTTTCAGTATTGATGAATCACATTGGTAGAACTGTAACTGAACTACTGATCAATGGGCCAGTCCATGACTTTCATAGCACCCAAAGGACACAGATGAGCTACAGAGATTACCTGGGGGCCTGAGTCAGGCAGTGGAAGAGACATCTGAAAGGGCGGCCAAGAAGTCCGATGCTTAGGCCTCACTGGAGCGATCAGTCCACTGGACTCTGTTGGATTACAGCCTGTAAATCTTAACAATACTTTTTCACCCCTTCCTTGCTGAAATCAGAAACAGTGGGTACTGTGGAAAGAGCTTAAGTTTTTTTTTTTCTTCTTTTTAAAAATTAATTTATTTATTTTTGGCTGCATTGGGTCTTCATTGCTGCATGCAGGCTTTCTCTAGTTTCAGAGAGCCGGGGCTACTCTTCATTGTGGTGCGTGGGCTTCTCATTGTGGTGGCTTCTCTTGTTGCAGAGCATAGCCTCTAGGCTCGCGGGCTTCAGTAGTTGTGGCACTTGGACTCAACAGCTGTGGCTCGTGGGCTCTAGAGCACAGGCTCAGCAGTTGTGGCACACGGGCTTAGTTGCTCTGCAGCATGTGGGATCTTCCCAGACCAGGGCTCAAACCCTTGTTCCCGGCATTGGCAGGAGGATTTGTAACCACTGCGCCACCAGGGAAGTCTCAAGAGCTTAAGTTTTGAAGTCAGTTGAACTAAGTTCAGATTTGGGTTCCACCACTTACTAGCTTTGTATCTTTGATACAATGTCTAAGCTACTTAGACTTCCTAAACCTTAATATACTTATCTATAAAATGGACCTTACACTTCTTTACCAGGATTATGGTAAAGGTAACTGAACTAATGAACATAAAACACCTAACTTGTAGCAAGACTCCTTCTGTGATCCTGATTTTGACTTGACAGTCTGATGCTTCTCTCCTGTATTCTTTGTTTTTTATAACTCATTTAAAGACACTTAATTTACGATGAAGGCATAGACAAGTGGCTTTCCATCTGAAAAGAAATGATTTTAGATCCTATCACACAATACAAAATTCATTTTGAAAAATATTGTAATATGTACAATGTTTTACAGAGGTACTAATAACTAGCATTAAGCAAGAGATTTGCTTTGGGTTAGCTTCAGGAATGTTTTCACTGAAAGTTATGTGTGCGCTGAGTTTTTGTTTTGTTTTGTTTTTTTCTAGTAAATTCACTTCCAGTAAAATATACAGATCTTAGGTGTAAAATTATACAGGTTTTGACAAATGTATAAATTCATGTAATCAACAACCAGTTAAGATACCCCAGAAAGTTCTGTAGAACACCTTTCCAGGCAAGTGCCACTCCCCTTAGGCACCATGATTAGTTTGGCTTAGTTTTTAGTTTCACATAAATCAGAGCAAGCAATATGTATTCCTTTGTGTCTGGCTTTTGATCAATATATTTCTGATATTCACCATCTTGCTATGTGAATCAGTAGTTCATTTTTAATTGCTTATAGTATAGTATTCCATTGTATCACTATATAGTTTTTAAAAATCCATTTGCCTTTTTATTGACATTTGGGTTGCTTCCGATTTGTGGCTATTATGAATAAAATTGCCACAAAAACTCTTAATACAAGTTTTTTTTTGTGGGCATATGTATCCATTTCTCTTGGATAAATACTGGGAGTCAAGTGGGTTATGTCATAGAGTAGGTGCATGTTTAACTGCCAAACAGGTCTCTAAAGTCCTTTTACCATTTTACGTTCTACTAGCAATGTATGAGAATTCAGGTGCTCCACATCCTTGCTGACATTTGGTGGTGTCAGTTTTAGCCATTCTAATGGGTGTAAAGTGATATCTCATTGTTAATATTAATTTGCATTTCTCTAATAACTAATTATGCTGAGTACTTTTTCCTGTGCTTACTAGCCATCAATAAATCTTCTCTGGTGAAGTGTCATTCAGGTCACTTTAAAAAATTGGATTGTTTTATTTTTGAATGGTAGCGTGAAATAAAATATATATCATATACATATATATTTTGGTCTCCTGCCCCTAGTTCCTGATACAGAGCTCCTAAAATCCTTAAAAACAGGGTTGCTAGGAGAATCTTTTTTTCTAATATTTAGTCTTTGACCAGAGTTCCTGACACAGAGATACTAAGAACTTGGTAATCTCCTGAGTGACAGGAGTATCTTTTGTTCTAATAAGGTGACTCTTGGTGGGCTTCTGGATGGAGGCTGGTCACCAAAGAGCAAGTCATAATCTTGGAACCTTCAGTCCCATCCCACCCCCTTCTCTTGAATGTAATCATCAATCATGCCTATGTCATAGAGCCTCCATAGAGACCCAAAAGGAGTTGATTTGGAGAGGGTCTGGAAATGGAGTTAATAATCAATCATGCCTATGTGTTGAAGCTCCATAAAAACCCCAATGGTATGAGATTCAGAGTTTGCGAGTAGGTGAACACATCCATGTGCCGGGAGAGTGGTCCACCCCAGTTCCACAGGGACAGAAGCTCCTGATTTGCAGCCAAGTTGGACAGAAGTTGTAGGTAATACTGTGCTTTACAGTAAGAAATACATAATTGATCTTTGTCCACTGTTCCTGGCACATAGCTTGTAAAACCTTGCAATTCCCTAGATAAGATCTCTAGGGGAATCTTTTGCTATAATATTTGGTCTTTTGTCATCGATTCCTGAAATAGTTCCAGAGCCATAAAGGTGAAAGGAGTGTCTTATTATTCACAAGCCCCTTTCAACTTCACCCAAACTTATGTTAACAAGATGACTTTTGGAAACCCCCTAAGGATGGGGACTAGTTGTCAGGGGAACTAACCACGATTAGACAGTTGGAACTTTCAATCCTACCACCTGAGCTCTGGAGAGGGGAAAGGGGCTGGAGGCTGGATCAGTCACCGATGGCCAATGATATAATCAACTGTGTTTATTTAATGGAGCCGCTACAGAAACCCAAAAGGAAGGGATTTGGAGCTTCTGAGTTTGTGAACAGGTGGTAATGGTGGGAGAGCAGCAAGCCGAGAGCGTGGAAGCTCAGTACCCGTCCCACATGGCTTGCCCTACGCTTCCCTTCCTTCTGGCTGTTCCTGAATTATACCCTTTTATAACAAACCAGTAATCTAGTAAATTGCATGAGCTACTTTAGCAAATTAATCAAGCCCAAAGAGAAGGTGCTGATACTCTCCAACCTATGGCCACTTGGTCAGTAGCACAGGTAGCAACCTGGACTTGTGATTGGCATCTGAAGTGGGGGCAGTCTTGTGGAACTGAGCCCTTAACCTGTGGGATCTGACACTATCTTCAGTGTAGATAATGTCAGAACAAGTTAAATTTGTGGGACACCCAGTAAGTATCTGCTGAGAAATGGAGGTTTGGTGTTAGAAAACACACACATTTTGCCTAGGGACCTACTACTTGTGATTGGCATCTGAAGTGGGAGGCAGTCTGGTGAGCCTGAGCCCTTAACCTGTGGAGTCTGTGCTAACTCTGGTTAGTTTCAGAATTGCACTGAATTGTACAACACTGAGCTGGTGTTGGAGAATTTGTTGCTGTGGGAAAACCCCCACACATCTGGTGTCAGAAGTACTGTGGTAGTGAAGTAGAAACAGGGAGTTTCACCTCTTTGTAGGATTTATTTATCCAGATATATGTATTTTAAATATCTTCTCTCAATCTTTGGCTTCAATTTTCATTTTCTTATTGATGTCTTTGGATGAGCAGAAGATTCTAATTTTGAAGTTTCAATTTATCAATTGCTTTTTGGGTTAGTGCTTTTGAGGCCTTTTATAAGAAATTGTTTTCTTGATTTGTTCTTTAGTTTAAAAAATTAACAGTTAATAAATGAAAATATAGTTCAATTTTAAAGATATTAAAATTCAGTAAAATATTATTTCTCATAGTTTGCCCAGTTTCATTGTTTTAAATACAAACTCAAAGTGGTCACAGAAAATGGCAGAACTGAAGTAAAGTTCTATTTCTTTGATTTTAAATCACTATTTTAAGTCTATTATTTAAATAAAGAACTATGTAGTATCACATGGGTTATGAGCTGCATCTTATGAAAGCTCAGATGATTTCTAATCATTATAAATCCTAAACCAAGGGTTGACAAGCTTTTTCTATAAAGGGCCAGAGAGTAAATACTTCAGGCTTTGCAGGCCATGCACAGTCCCTACTGCAATTGCTTAACTCAGCTGTCCCAGTGCAAAGCAGCCACAGACAATATGTACATGGATGAGCATGCCTGTGTTGCAACAAAATTTTATAGACACTGACATCTGAATTTCACATATAATTTTCATGTCATGAAATATGGTTCTCCATTTGATTTTTTTTTTCCAACCATTTAAAAATGTAAAAAAAAAAAAAATGTAAAAACCATTCTTTGCTCACAGGCTATACAGAAACAGGCAGCAGGCAGATTTGGCTTGAGATCTATAGTTTGCTGATCCCTGGCCAAGGGAAAGTTCATTTTTTAATTAATATTATATTCCTTGCTGTTCCCTTTTGTGGCACTGGTTTACGTCTAGGCTCACCCTTACACTGAAGGTATAGCCCTTTGAGGACAGCTCTATTCACAACAAAGGTCTCTTACTAGACTGCCCAACTTTGGTAGGCTGCAGAGTTTGTCTCCTGCCCTCAGTAGTCTGCGTTGTACAGATGAAGCTCAGGGTCCAAAAGCTTTTGTATAAATCCCTGGGGCAAAAGGCAGCTTGAGTGCTACTTTAGCTCTCTTGGTTTCTGTATTCATTTTGCTTTTGGCCTGTGAGTTCTTAAAATTTGTCAACTCAGTTATATGTTTATCCAGCATTTATTTATGTTATCAGTAAGAGGGCTAGTCAGAATATTTTGCCATTCTGCAGAAACAGAGATCCTCTCGTAATTTACTCCAGGCTAACAGTTCTTAAGAAAGTGACAATATTGCTAAAATAGATTTAAAATTTTTTGGTTACTTAAGGTACCCCTAATGTAGGCAGAAACCTTAATTAAGATTTATTTCCTGTTTATAAATAAAATTTTGACGTATTATAAATTTTAATAAGAATATTAAATTAAATCAGTAAGAAATACCAAATGGAGGAAATAAATCTTTTCTAGGGAGGATAACATTATCTATTCAATCTAATTTGTTTGATGCAGGACCTAACAAGATTTTACAGACCATCTGCTTTATAAGAAGGATCATTCAAGTTTTATTCTCTTTATATGCTCTTAACGTCCACATTAGCACAATTTCTGAAACATGTTCTCTAAACAAACTTGGTGTAATGTAATTTAGAAGTAGTTCTGAATTCTGATGAGTTTTTCTTGTATGGATTTTGCCAAATGGAAATTTATGCCATCAGTTCAGTTTTTAAGTGCCCTTAAGAATAAAGATGCAGATGCAGAGAATGGATTTGAGGACATGGGGCTGGTGGGGGGGCAGGGGGCAGGAAGCTGGGACAAAGTGAGAGTAGCATTGATATATATACACGACCAAATGTAAAACAGATAGCTAGTGGGAAGCTGCTGCATAACACAGGGAGATCAATTCGATGATTGGTGATGACTTAGAGGGGTAAGATAGGGAGAGTGGGAAGGAGTCGTGGGAAGGAGTCGCAGGAAGGAGGGAATATGGGGATAGATGTATAAATACAGCTGATTCACTTTGTTGTACAACAGAAACTGGCACAACAGTGTAAAGCAAATTACACTCCAATAAAGAGCTTAAAAAAAAAAAGACTTTTAACCTGTACAGGAATGCCAAATTCCTTGCCCCACCCCTTTTTAAAGAACATTTAAGTTTAATCTCTTAGCAAATTTTAATTATACAATACAGTGTTATCAACTATAGTCACCATGTTATATATTAGATCCTCAGACGTTGTTATCTTATGGCTGAAAGTCTGTAACCTTTTACAACCTTTCCCTATTTTCTGCCATCCCCAGACCCTGGAAACCACTTTTCTACTCTGTTTCTATAACTTTTTAAAAGATTATACATATAAGTGATACCATGCAGTATTTGTTTCTGTCTGGTTTATTTTCCTTTGCTGAATGTCCTCAAGATCCGTCCATGATGTGGCAAGCGGCAGGATTTCCTTCTTTCTCATGCCTGAATAATATTCCATTGTGTATGTATGTATGTGTACACACACACACATTTTCTTTATCCATTCATCTGTTGATGGACACTTAGGTTGTTTCCATATCTTGGCTAGTATGAATAATGTTACAATAAACCCAGGAGTGCAAATCTCTCTTCAATATTCTGTTTTCATTTCCTTCAGATCATTGTCCTTCCTTGGTATGATTAAAAAAGACAAATATAAATTCTAGATTATCAATTAAGGTTTTGCACAAGCTTCAATTTTGGTGACCAAACTTGTTTTAATTTTAGATGGCCTAAGACTATTGGCTAGAGAATTGGCTGGTCTTTGTCCCAATTCCTGTGAGGTAGCCTCTAAATCCTTGGAATTTTGCCAGTAATAGGAGTGGCTTTGTTATTCATGGTAGGCTTCTAGAGAGTTTATACTAATGAGATGACACAGGATGGGAGAGACATGCTAGAAAGAGCAATCATGTAATTAGAAGACTGGGACCTTGAGCCATATAATATCAGCACAACCTCTGGGGAGGGGAGGGAGGCTGGAGACTGAGTTCAACCTTATGGCCAATGATTTAGTCAATCATGCTTATGTAATGAAACCCCAATGAAAACTCTGGACACTGAAGCTCAGATGCACTTCATTCACTGGCTAGTGATACACTAAGCATTGTCACACATGAATGTGAGGGGGGTAGCTGACTCCATGGGGAAAGGAACAGAAACTTTACGCTTTGGGCCCTCCCAGACATCACCCTATGAATCTCTTCTTTTGACTGGTTCAATCTGAATCTTCTTTGCTATAATAAGACTATAATTTACATTTAGTGCTTTCCTGAATTCTGTGAATTGTTCTAGTGAATAATCAAACCTGAGGGGGTCATGGGAACCTCCCAAATTTGTAATCAGCTGGTCAGAAGTGGGGGTAGCTCTGAGAATTCACAAGCTTGCAGCTGGTGAATGAAATGAGGGCAGTCTTGTGGAAGACTGTGCCCTTAGCCTATGAAAATTGGTCTAATTATGGGTAGAGTCAGAATTGCATTGCAAAGACTCTACCATATTTACTGCCACTTGTACTCTTGAGCTACTTTCTCTTATCTCTAAGTTCTTTGGTTCAGCGAGGAACTGTGACCATTTTTAAAGAGTAAACTTGTTATGCATCACATAATTTTTTTAAAAAGCATTGCAATTATAGATAGTAGTGATTATTTCTGAAATAAATCAGACATTAGACATTTTTATCCAACAAACTTTTATTAAGTACATTCCACAGGTACGTTCTAGTTGGCAGGATGCAAAGATAATACATAATTCCTGCTGCCAGGGAGTTTAGGTCTGGGAAAGACTCAGACAAACCATTACAGTAGAATTAATCAGTGTGATAAAAGAAACATGAAGTAGGAAACATGGCAATGCCAAATGAGTAGGTGAGAAAGAAAAGAGGCCTGGAAGAAGTGCTATTAGGATTGAAGTTTGAGAGTTGGGCAGGGAATGGCCAGAAGGAAGGGTAAGAAGGGGAAAGAGGACAGCATGGAAGGTGGAGAGGGGAGTGCCCTCTGGAATCTGATACACAGTTGAATTGCACATAGCAGAGGTAAGAGTTGCAGCTAGAGAGATACACTGGGCCCAGAACATAAAATGCCTTATATATACTATGTTAAGAAGTTTGGAGTTTATCTTGAATATAGTGGGGAAGCACTGAAGGATTTCAAGCAAGGGAATAAAATAATAAAAGATGTGTTTCAGAAAAAAAAAAAACTGAAGCAGTGTTATAAATAGATTAAATATCAGATAAGACAGGAATCAGTCTTAAGAAGTGATGAGGTAATTCTGGACAAAAACGGTAGGCTTTGGAATTAGGATAGAAATATGGAATTAGAATCAAGAGACAATACGGAGGTAAAATCAGATTAGACTCATTTGATTTTGAGGGGGTAAGCACTGAGGGAGGCATCAGGGTTTGGTCTCGATGGTGCTTCTCTTAAATTAAAGGGAATCCAGGAAGAAAAGCACCCATGGTGGGAAGAGTAGAGTTCAGTTCTGCACATACTGAGATGCTGTGAAACAACTAAGTATAGCAGACATATGGCTGAATATATGAGATGGCAGCTCAGGGAAGTTATTGCAAGTGAAGATACAGACATGAAGGTCATAACTTTAACAATGATTTTGGAGCTACAGGAATGAATAAGATCATCAAACTGGAGTTTGTAGAGCAAGGAAAGAATAAGACCAAGGAAAGAATCCCAAGAACACGAACATTTGAGGAATAGATGGAATTAGAACACAGAAATTGAAGAGAAAACGGTGTCACAAACCGAGGAAGGATCCAGAGTTGCAGAGATCCAGCAGCAGAATGTAACACAGGTCATTAGAGACCATGGTTTCATTGCAGAAGGGACAAAAATCAGACAAAATGGATTAAGAAAATAGCAGGAACAAGGAATTTGAGACGACCTCTGGCTATGTTTTCAAAACATGGTGTGTGAAGGGAAGAAGTACTGGGTAACAGCTAGATGGGGCAATAGTTAGAGGAAGGTTGTCCTGATTGTTTTTAAGATGGATACACTCTAATATGCTGACAGGAAAAAGCCGGCAGTGAGGGAGGAGTTGAAATTAGGAAAGAGGATAATGGATGAAGCAAGGACCCTGTGAATGTGGGCGAAGAGATTAAGAGAAGGGGTAGAGGGATACGTGTTCAACAAACAGTATGAGGAATACTGTACTGTCAGCGGGGGGAAAAAAAAAAACAATGGGAGGGATGGCAGTACAAAGAGAAAACTTAAGTTACAACTCAAACTACTTACAAGGACAGGAAATTCACTAGCAATGGAAATCCTATTGAGCCTGCTCATCTTTGAAAATGATACAAAATAGGCAACAATTTATATACATTCTCTACAGAGGAATGTGTCATACACAATCAGGCCCAAAGAATAAGAAGTATTTCCATGCCATGTTTCCTTTTCCTGAGGAAGCCAGGAATTAACTATTGAAATAGATATATAAGTGGATATTCTGTTTCTGCTGAGTATGCAGAATGCATCCCCATATTGTGGAGGTGTATCTTGCAACACTTTAAACTAGTAATCACTAGTACTCATTTTTTTCTATGAAAAGTTTCATCAAAATAGCCCACAAAAACTGACTGAATTCATCCCATAACTGAAATTTTTCAATAGGACTTTGGCAGTTTTCATAGAAAAAACAACAAAACACTCTGAAATGATGATGTTAATTTGGCTGTCTGGAATCCCCACAAAGTGAGTCACTCATTTCTGCATACCAACCCAATAGGGCAACTGATTCAAATGTATGTCCAGGAAACAGGCTTCAGAAGGGGAACTGATAAAAATGGGGCTCACAAGAATCCCATTAACTTGTACGCTGTGTGGAAGACTGATATTTCCTTACGTCTAACCAGAATCTAAGTAGTAATACCCACTTTCTTGTATGGATTGCATGGTCATCAAGTAACCTTCAAGAGGGTATCCAAAAGGAATGTCCAAATTTAGGAATACACAACCCCCACCTTTCCCCAAACACTAATAAAGTTGACAAAAATGACACCCAGGTTTATGTATGTCAGAAAGAGGTAAATGTAGTTAGTATTAATCCATTGCTAAGAAACTGGTATTCTGGGTAACGTGGAAAACCCAGTTAACATGTTTTCAAGGCTGAAGTTCATCTGCAACTAGCTGGGCTCCCTGGACAACACCCCACCAATAAAGTCCCCTTCAAACTGTGATTTAAATAAACTCTGGTTATCTGGTGAACAGTCAAGCATCCAGAAGGAGCTTCCTTGTGTTATCTAGATATTATAAGAAGAATGGAATTAGACCAAGCTATTAGAGCAGTATCCAGTGTCATTAATCCCCTTTGCCCTCTGTTCTCCCACTGTACACTGCCTGTGCCGTTATTAGAGCATGTATCACTGCACATTATCGTTATCACTATGCTGTTTTTCCAACCTGAATATAATTTCTAAAGGGCATAGAGTGTAACTTATGCTTTTCTTTTTCCCCAAGAATACAGGACACATAGCCTTACACACAACAGACACTCAATAAATATTTGCTGTATTGAATCAGGCACAAGTAAGGTCAATTAGGTAGTATAGGGCTTCAAATTAGTTGTGAAAGGAATTAAGCTAAATCTCTGCATGTGATGGACACTCATGAATGTGCAAGAATCTGTCAAAAAAGTGATCCTCCAGAAATGAGTAAGTCTAGCTCTCGGGGACTTTTGGGGAGAAAGGCATACAAGTATTCCAAGAAATTTGCAGAAATGAGTAATAATCTCAACTCTCACTATGCCTATTTAGTCCTGTGTCCAGCTGGTTACAAGAGGGAAAAACAAATCCCACAGCTCATTCTAGTTTTGTTGAATTTCACAAAAAAACTGGATTTCATGTTTAAAATAATCAAATGTTATGACAGCCCTAGAAAGATTAAATGAGAGTTTCTTAAGGATATATTTCTTTGTGGTTTTAAACATTACTAAAGTGAATGCAGAGTATTAACAACTTAGGTCTGAATTTATTTTTATTCTCCTGACATCTGACATAAACTTCTAAAAGTAAGAAACAAGTTCCAATTTGGATTGACATCAGGTTTTAATCAATCCCTATCCTCCCCTCCCCTATTTAATTATGTTCATGGTCATCCATGCTGATTTAGATAATCAATGCATCTCAACTTATTTTGCCATTGAGTAGACTCAAGATTGATTATCACCTCACACACAAATCACTAGAATAGTGTACCTATCACTTCCCTGTTTCTAGCCCATCCCCTCTCAGTTTCATTAAGCATATTTACTGGGTGGCTCCTGTTAAGCAGCAGTCTCACCAAGACACTCTACAAATACTCATTGAGCATCTATTACGAGCAAAGTACTGCTATAGGTGTTACAGAAAAGATAAACACTGCCCTTTCCCTTCAAATCTACAGTCTGACCAGAGAAGTAACGTGCAATAGTAATAAAACATTAAAGGAAATCAGAAGAGGAAGAAAGGAAAGAAATTGCAGCTCAGGTGAGATACTATAGATGAGGGCTTCTAAAGTATAATGTAAAGGATAAGGTTTGTATGGCATAAAGTAGAGAAGGAGTATTCTAGGTAGATGCAACAACACTGAGCAATGAGTGCCTGTGAAAGCTGAGGCAAGTTAACCAGAAGAAATATGCAAAGCAGATGAGATCAAATAATTAAAGACTACAAACACTGCGTAGGAATCTCAGCCATGTCGTCTAATGAAGACCACTCTTTAAAAGTGCTATTCTAGTACATAATGAAATGGCATATAATACTACTTTAAAACAAAAACAAACAAAAAAATCAAGTAACACAAGATCCAGGGTACCTACCCAAGCAGGGGCATAGTAGGTGAATAGTAGTTTAAGAAATAGAAAACTGGTCACTGGGCCACCATGTGCAGTTGTACATAGTCTACGTGAATGACACTTTCTAAAGCTGTTCAGTGCACAACCTGTTCAAAAGTGCTCAGTAACCCTGATGGTTTCAGACAGGTGAGTAATTAACTTTGTGGGAGTCTAGCTTTTGCAAAAGGGAACTCATTCATGGGGAGGTGGGTCAGAGGGCAAGAAATCAAGTTTCTCAGAAGACTGGAATCAGTCATACAGTTCAATCTCTTGAAATAACAAGACAGAGATACAGGTCCTTAGGAACTAGGTATAAGCAAGGTATCAAGATTAGTATGACTAAGTGTAATTTCTATGTAAGAATTCTTAAAGCTTCTTAAGAAAAAGATTGGCCCCAGAGTTTCACATCACAATGCCCCCAAACACCCCCAACTTACTGATGGAGTTTAACTGGCCACAGAACAAAATTATTAGGAAGAAAAATATGTCATCACATTATTATTTAAGAAAAAAATGTTTAAGCCTTTTTTATGGTTATTAATACCATGTTTGCTTCCTTTCATTACAAATAACATTTCAGCTACATTATAATTTTTAAAAACGTTGAGCTTTAGTCTAGAAATCCATATGTTTTCTGAGCACAAATATACTAATGGCACATTCAGTTTTTGGGTGGGGGGAGGGCTGAGAATGGTCCTAAAGTACAGTTTTACTTGGACACATAGAAATTGTGTAAAACCAAATGGCCAGAGAAAATCTATGTTTGGTAATAATATCAGCTAATGTTAATTGTGTACAACATTGCACACAATTTTTTCGATATACACTTTAGATACATAATCACATTTAATCCTCACAAAACACCTAAATATAGTAATATTTATAATTGCAGCTAAGAACTGAGTGATTACTAAGTACAAGACACTGTTCAGAGCAATTTATATGTAGTATTACCTCATTTAATCCACAGGACAGTCCTGTGAGATAAGTACCTTTATTATCTGCATTTTACCCATAATATATCTGAGAATTCAGGAACTTTCCTAAGGTCACATTGCCAGTATGAAGAGCCGGAATTCAAGTCTAGCAGTCTGACTTCAAAGCCCACTGCTTCTATAATTGGTATTCATAGAGTGCCTTTGATACTACTGTTAGAATTTCATCAAGTGCATATTATTTAATCAATGTCCAAAGAGGAGAAATAACCAGAAGCAAAGATAAAATAGATTCTATTTGAGTCTGGATCCCAATAAGCCATTATTTTCAGAAAATTTAATGAGCTTTGATAGTGAGGTGATAAAAATTGCTGAAAAGAAACAATGCTCCTCAGTTACAGCAGAAAACTTTACTGTAAAACAAGCAAAAAAACCAAATACACCAAATAAAGTAAAATGCAAGGAATCATACCCTATGAATCATACCCTGTGCCTGACGAGGATTTAGAAAATTCAAACCAAATCTATTCCAAGAAAATTAAGTTTGTGGAAATTCTGCAACTTGATATAGATAGGGGTATAATTTTGGTTTAAAAAGTTTCTAGATGTATCATAGGAAAAAAATCACTGTCTCTAAGTATCACAAGTGACCATATTACTAAATCTGAATAACTCAATGTCTACACAGTTTATTAGCGTACACATTTAATAACAACTTATATGGTTTTAAAAAAATGTATATTCTGGTTATGCTAATTCTCAGGCTCAAGGAATCAGTGCATTCCTCACTGTTTCATATTAGAATCTGTTAAAGGAGGGAAGGTAGGAAAAGAGGAGATGACAAAGAGATTTACTGGGGTTTAGAACCATGAACAAAACAAAGGCCCACAGGTACAGAGTCCAGGTTGATTCCTGGTCTAGTATTCTTTCCATTCTAACCTGCTTCTTCTACAGAAGGAAGTTTCTGAATCCTAGACTATGTCTTAGAAATCATCTAGCTAAAAATGTCCACTTCACTGATATCAAAACCTGTCCAAACTCACATAGTGACTGGCGACACAGCCAGAGTAAATGAGCATCCTGACCAAGGGTATCCTCTCTGGGAATAACTGTATTCTTAAGGCACACATGGTCATTGGTGCAGACATAGTCCCACTGAAAGAAAGTATCTTAATTTGTAAATGGGTTTACTTATTTATAAGTAAATTTACAGATTCACCACTTCAATAACATTGTGATGGGGGAAATAAATACTTATGGTTTAAAAAAAAAGTAAATTTATTGTACACAAGTTTACACAATGTTATGTGTCAACTGTAGCTCAACAGAGCCAGAAAAAATATTGCTTGTATAAGTATAGCAAAGAGATTTAAAAAATGACAGTGTTCATTATCTTTAAAAATAAATACATAAACTTGCTTAGAAATGTTTTCAATTAATACTGTCTTTAAACTCTTGCATCCAAGGTGAATTCCAAATCAAGTCTTCAAGGGCAGGTAGGAGTTAGCCAGTGAGGGAGAGAGGAAGTGGGAGTCTCAGGTGAGGACAAAAGAGGAAGCTGTTCCAGGTTAAGTGTGCAGTATAAGCAAGTGATAACAAAGACAGAAACAATACAGTATGCATGGATGACTTCTTAGCAAGTTTGGTATTACTAGTAAGACTAAAGCTCAGCACAAGAGATGAGGCTGGAAATTTTACTACTTAAAAGCTGAAACTGAAACATATAAACTATAAAGGGGATCTATTTTGATTTGTAATAGAATGTTCCACCTTTCTCTTTCAAGATTACATTTTCTATTTTTTCATGAACAAACTATTTTTTACTTACTTCAGTTTTTAATCACCTTTTTACTGAAGTATAATTTACATACAATAAAATGTATCAATTTTCAGTATACAATTCAATGAGTTTTGACAAATACACAACCACCAACATGATCAAGATACAGATTATTTTCATTACTTCAGAAAGTTCCCTCTTGCCTCCTGTAATCAATCCTTTCTCCCATCCTTGGCCCCTGGCCATCGCTGATATTTCTGCCACTAACCTTCTGCCTTTTATAGAATTTTATATAAATGAAATCACATGGTAAACAAGCAAAAAAACCACTTTCATCCAATGCAAAAAGTGATATTGTTTTATTAATATTAAAGAATAAAGAAATTAAAGAAAAAAATTACAAATGAGTTGATGAACATCTTAATTACCAAGGAAGTGCATACTAAAACCACAATGAGATAGCAATACACACTCACTAAAATTCAAAGGACTCACCATACCAAGTACTGGCAAGGAAATGGAGGAAAAGGAACTCTCATCCATTGTTGGTGAGAATGTAAATTGTACAAACACTGTGGAAAACTGGCACCATTTACTGAAGTGAAAACACACGCATCCAATTCCAATTCCTAGGTATATACCAAGAGAAATGAGTGCTTACAACCAAGACCAACAAAAGACAAATGCAACAATGTTCAGAGCAGACATCAAACTGCACACTAAGATTCTGTGGACTTTGCTGTATGCAAGCTACATCCCATCTCCAAGGTACTCTTTTACTCATCTATGCTGAGATTCTGAGATTCATCCAGGTTGTTTTATGTAGCACTAGTTCATTTTTTTTTTCATTGCTGTAGAGTATTGTATGCATATACCACAATTATCTTTTTAATTGTTGTTGGGTACCTAAAATTTTTTTTTAATTAATTGTTTAGAAACCAAGTGAACATTTTCTCTGCTCATCAGATTTTGTTTACTAGAATACTAAGAAACAAAGTCCATCTGCATGCTAGCCACCTTCTACTTTAAGTATTAACATCTTGCCAGGCAACATTTATTTGGTGCCAATCAAGTCTACAATGCTAAACTCAATGACAGAATTACAGAAACAAAGTTTTTCTCGTTAGAATATAATAATAATATTTGCTTAAGATGACCATTTGTGAATCACTAACATAGTCCATCTAGAGGACTGGTCTATAACGAACTACGTAATGATTTCAGAGAGCCACTGTTAATGAGGAAAAGACTGAGAACCAATCTAGGTGGGAGATAAGGGCTGATTCTCATAACCTGATGGACACTGTAGATTACTATAAAATTAATTTCAAACTCCACATGTGCCAGTGTTGATTGAGTCTTTACTAATTGCCTGACACTATGCTAAGCCCTTAATATGTTTTCTTTCATTTATCCTCACAATAATCCTATGAGGGGTGGTATTATTATCTCCATTTCCACAGATGAGAAAACTGAGGTTTAGGAAGGCAACGCACAACTGAAACCATATACAAGCCACTGTGTCCCTGTCCTTTGAAGTAAAAGGCTTTTGCTTCAGTCTCCCCAGGCCTCCCTTGAGTCTCAAAACACTGGCTCAGGAGTTAATGATTAGGAAATGTGAAAGTGTAGAAACAAAGAATAGCTGTTGGGATGGGAAATGTAACAATTTAGACTATAAATCTGCCACAGGGCAGAATCAGCAAACTCCCAGTTTCCTAAAAGATACAGATAAAGGCCTAACACATTTTTAAATTGCTTTTAGAGGAAGCAGACCACTGGCTGGATGAAAAAACACTGACCACAAGCACACAGACCCTAGACCTGTTGAAACCCAACGGTTGATGATGCTTGAAACTTCACCTTGACACCAACCAATCTGAGAACCACGCGTGAGATGATCATGCACCCTGCAGTCGCCTCCCTCATACTGCCTTTAAACCCCTTCCCTGAAAGCCACTGGGGAGTTCAGGTCTTTTGGGCATGAGGTCCCTATTCTCCTTGCTTGGTGCCCTGCAATAAATGCTGCACTCTCCTTCACCACAACTCAATGTCAGCAGACTGGCTTTACTGTGCGCAGGTGAGCAGACCCAAGTTTGGTTCAGTAACACTACTGAACAGAAACACCTAAACTTAAACCAAGGTCTGAATGACACCAAAACCTGAGTTCTTAATCATGATGCAAACTTCTCTCTGCCCCATTCTTCCCTTATAAATAAAAATACATATTTCTAATATATTACCATATGTAGATGTGCACTCATTCATTCAACATATGAAAGAAACACTGTTCTAGGTGTTTCTTTCACATTAGTAAATCAAATGGAACAACAAATTCCTGCCCTTGTGGTGCTTCTATTCTAGGACAACATGGACAATAAACATAATAAATAAGTAAATTATACAGCTATGTGAGAAGGTGAACATGTGCTCTGGGAGCAAAGAGCAAACGAAGTGATTAGAAGTGTCAGTTTTATACAAGTTAGGCCTCACTAAGGAGGTTCATTTTGGGCAAAGACTTCAAGGAAGTGGAGCCAGAGCCACACAGGTATCTGTGGGGTACTGGTAGTGGTGGCAGGGAGAACAGCAGGAAGTGAGGTCAAAGAAATAGAAGAGTAGTAGAGTGAGGGTGTGTGTTAGGGTTGATAGACCACTTTTAAGAACTTTGGTTTTTGAGTGAAGGGGAAACCACCCCTCTTCTCCCACCAAATCTTGGCTAATTGAGATACTGTTACCCTAAATAAATCTTAAAAGGGCAGGATGTAGGTTTTTAAGCGTAGAAAGAGTGAAACTACGTACCCCTGATTCTACCTTTTTACCAACAGACTTTCGAGGAAGGAATTGCCAAGCATAAAAAATGGGTTAGAAACAAAGAAAAAAAGTTTACACATACAAGGAAACATCTTGGGGAGTTACTTTATACAAAAACAAAAGGCTGTAGGTGACTTTCTTACAATCATTCCACATGGTTACTCTTTCAATCTATTAAGCTAGGCTTAAAAACAACAGTAAAAATTCCCTATTTTTCACAGAAAATCGCTATGAATATAGAGGTTTGTTTTTTTTTAATTATGTATTTTACATGATCCCATCATGTAAAATGTGTAGATAAGTAAGATCACTGAATAAACGACTTTATTCCCGAGTAAGCAAATGCATAATAATGTAACTTCAAAACTTTTCTTGATCTTAGTAACTATAACTCCATCTTCTGAAGCAACGCTATCTTTAACTATAACTTATTTGTGAATTGTTAGAAAAAAGTGGTTATCAATATTAAGCAAAATTAATGGAATATTAACCAAAATTTCCTCTAACAAAAAGGCAATCTCCAGGAACATGCAGGTTAAAAAGGCCAGCTTCAGAATAAAATAATATTCTCTATTCACAATAAAGTCACATGGAGTTTACCCAGTAGCCCTGATGTCTTCAACAGACACACAATGAACTCAAATAGGAAAACTGAAGGATGACTTCTTTCAGTTGTAAGGTAATTACAATTTGTTCATAATGTAATGCAGTGTCTCAACTATGCTGTTATCACTGTAATATAAAACTACTATATGACGTGTTTACGACAATGGAATGGAAAAGCCATCAGTATTAACTTCTTATGACTATCTGCATCTCTTTTTCACATTTTATGACTACCGCTTAAAGGTCTTAGATATAAGAATTTCTGACAGTGAAGGTACTAAAAATGAATTACTAACAAAGGTTATAAAAACATCTTAAAGATCCTTCAGGAAAGGCATGAATGTTTATCCTCAGGGATGATTTGGTACTGTCCTACCTGAAAGGAGAAATAGAAAGCAGAAAACTCTTCGGGCCCCCCATCTATCCTTGTTATTCTTTTTTATTATTATTATTTATTTATTTTTTATTATTTTTTTGGGGGTACACCAAGTTCAATCATCTGTTTTTATACACATATCCAAGTATTCCCTCCCTTCCTTGACTCCCCCTAGCTTGAGTCCCCCCCACCCTCCCCGCCCCAGTCCTCTAAGGCTTCTTCCATCCTCGAGTTGGACTCCCTTTGTTATACAACAACTTCCCACTGACTATCTATTTTACAGCTGGCAGTATATATATGTCTGTGCTACTCTCTCGCTTCATCTCAGTTTCCCCTTCACCCCCCGCCCCCTCCCATACCTCGAGTTCTCCAGTCCATTCTCTGTATCTGCTTCCTTGTTCTTGTCACTGAGTTCATCAGTACCATTTTCAGATTCCGTATATGTGAGTTAGCATACAATATTTGTCCTTCTCTTTCTGACTTACTTCACTCTGTATGACAGATTCTAGTTCTATCCACCTCATTACATATAGCTCCATCTCATCCCTTTTTATAGCTGAGTGATATTCCATTGTATATATATGCCACATCTTCTGTATCCATTCATTTGTTGATGGGCATTTAGGTTGCTTCCATGTCCTGGCTATTGTAAATAGTGCTGCAATAAACATTATGGTACAAGTTTCTTTTGGGATGATGGTTTTCTTTGGGTATATGCCCAGGAGTGGGATGACTGGATCATATGGTAGTTCTATTTGTAGTATTTTAAGGAACCTCCAAATTGTTTTCCATAGTGGCTGTACCAACTTACAGTCCCACCAACAGTGCAGGAGAGTTCCCTTTTCTCCACACCCTCTCCAACATTTGTTGTTTCCAGATTTTGTGATGATGGCCATTCTGATTGGTGTGAGGTGATACCTCATTGTGGCTTTGACTTGCATTTCTCTGATGATTAGTGATGTTGAGCATCTTTTCATGTGTTTGTTGGCCATCTGTATGTCTTCTTTGGAGAAATGTCTATTTAGGGCTTCTGCCCATTTGTGGATTGGGTTATTTGCTTTTTTGGTATGAAGCTGCATGAGCTGCTTGTATATTTTGGAGGTTAATCCTTTGTCCGTTGTTTCATAGGCAATTATTTTCTCCCATTCTGATGGTTGCCTTTTAGTCTTGTTTATGGTTTCTTTCACTGTGCAAAAGCTTTTAAGTTTCATGAGGTCCCATTCGTTTATTCTTGATTTTATTTCCATGATTCTAGGAGGTGGGTCCAAAAGGATCTTGCTTTGATGGATGTCATAGAGTGTTCTGCCTATGTTTTTCCTCTAGGAGTTTTATAGTGTCTGGCCTTACATGTAGGTCTTTAATCCACTTGGAGTTTATTTTTGTGTATGGTGTTAGGAAGTGTTCTCATTTCATTCTTTTACATGTTGCTGTCCAATTTTCCTAGCACCACTTATTGAAGAGGCTGTCTTTTTTCCATTGTATACTCGTGCCTCCTTTGTCAAAGATAAGGTGCCCATATGTGTTTGGGCTTACTTATCCTTGTTATTCTTTACACTAAAAAGACTTTTATTCCCCCCTCCTTTTTTTCTTCTAGAATCATGGTTCTCTATAACCATGCCCCTCTCTTCTGCTAAGTATGAAATGTCAAATTTGTTATAACATTAGAAATAAAAATTCTACTTGCTTTCATTATCATCAAAATAATGTTACAGTGTTGATTAAAAACTAATTTGAAGCTGTTTTAAAGCAAAATTCTCAAGGCCCTGTCGAAATTAGATGAAAAAATGATATCATTTAATCAGCTATATGCTTAGGTATGTATGTTTTGTTAACCTGTTACCTAGATGAGGGGTTTATCTTTCACAAAAAATGCAATCATATGTCCATACTTATGTCTGTAACTCCCTTGGAAATGCAACAAAATAACAACATGGGTTGATGGCTGAGGGGATGCATAAATATATGACTGAAAAAAATACAGCAGAACGTTAAAACTGTAGAACCTTGGAGGTGGCTATATGGACATTTACTGTAAAATTGTTTTAACTTTTCTATATGTTTGAAATTTTTAATGATACATTGTTGGGGAAAATGCAATCATACTTGAAATCTGTTTTAAACGGCAAGGAAGAATCCAAATCACACAGAATAACTGCAAAAAAAAGATGAGTCCAGCTTTTGCTGCTTATATTGAGTTGGGAGGAAAAAACATTGCCATAACACCTTTACTTTATCTATCTACCTCCAGAAAAGTCCTCCAAATTCACACTGCTATTGAGAAATGAAGGCAGGCAGAAAGGTTTGTTTGTTTAAGAGTTCTAAGGTCAAACTAAGTTCCTTTGACTGAATTTTGAAAAGTAAAACCTGAAATTATTTCTGTAACTAAAAAACACAATATTTCTTTACCTACTCAGAATAAGTTCATTTTCAATATAGATTTCCTATAAGAAGATAAAGTATACCTTCCTTTGGATTACTAATTATTCTTTTTGGCAATGTCCTTTCCCTGTGAAGCTACCTGAAATCACTCAAAGAAAATCAAAACAATTGTATGTCAATTATATCTCAATAAAAGTTCTAAAAAAAAACAAAAAACAAAAACATGTTAAAAAATGACCGGTACATTGGAAAATTTACCTACTAATCAATGTGCATATAAAGTATATGTGTATATAAAGCCTTTCAACATAAATGACTTTCTGAAGTGTCATAAGTGAGGCATCTTTATGTTTGATAATTCCATCAATGATTTTTTTGGTAGTCATCAAAAACATATCACTCCCTGCATTTCATAAAGACAGAAAAAGACATCATAAACTCAAAGAAATTGCTCTGCTAGTAGTGGATAATGACTTATTTAACAAACACTTATTGAGTATGTACCATGTGCCAGACACTGTGCTAAGCCTTAGAGATGGGAATATAAATAAAATACAGTCCCTGACTTCATGAAATTTACAGTTTGGTAAGGAAGATACACAAACAGTTACAAAACACTTAAACTGACCAATAAGTATATGCATGAAGTGCTATTGTAACAAAAAGGAGATAACCTAACCTAGCTCCGGGATCTCTGGGACTGCTTCCTGAATTTAAAGAATGAGTAGCAGTGATTCAGGCAGGAGAGGGTAGTCCATGCTGAGGTAGCTGCCTGACTAAAGGCAGAGAGGCACAGAGTAGCATGTTGCGGGCACAGAACTATACTGCTAGAGAAAAAGTTCATGGTATGTGGTGGAGACAGATGAAGCTATGGAGGTAGGCAGTTGTCACATCACCGATGATCTTGTGGGATACACAAAGGAGCCTGGACTTTCTTTTGGCCTGAAAAGGAAGTAGAAGGGGAGTGACATTTTCAGATTGTATCTTAACTAGATCTCCCTGGCTCCTGAGATAAGGATGAATGTAAGGGAGACATGGTGACCAGCTGCAAGAGTGACATAATGAGGACCTGACTCAAGATTGCGATGGTAGGCATGGTTTCTACTGAGAAAGACCAGCAGATTGTCAGCTTAAACTGTGAGGTGACTTCCAGGTGTCTGGCTTGGATAAGAGTCTATACATAACAATGTCTTCCAATTAAAGTGGATAATACAGAAGGAAAAGCCAAGTTGAAAGCTGATGGATTCAGCTTTGGATGTGTTGGATTTGACATGCCTCTGGGTTATCTAGATGATTTCCAGTAGAAAGTTAAATACAAGATGCTGAGGAGGAGGTCTGAATGGGAGGTTGAAATTTGAGTTAGCAAAACATTATAGAGTTATTTGAAATCATGAGAGCGAATATTCATAGGATTTTGTTTTTGTTCTTGATTTTAGTCATTCTAACAGGTGTGTAGTAGTAGTTCATTGTGGTTTTAATTTTTATCTTCCCAGTGTCTAATGATGTTTGGCATCTTTTCAAATGTTTATTTGCTATTCATGTAACTTCTTCGGGATGTGTCTGCTCATATTTTCTTTCCATTTTTAAAATTAATTTATCCTATTATTGTGTTTTGAGAGTTCTTTGTAAATCTCAATATAAGCCCTTTATCAAATATATGCTTTGCAAATATTTTTTCCCAGTGTGTGGCTTCAGTGTTTTCTAAAGACCACAGTTTTTATTTTATTGAAGTACATTTTTTTCCTTTTTTCCTTTTCTGCAGCATGCTTTTGATGTTGCACCTAAGAAATCTTTGCCTAAGTAAGGTAACAAACCTTTTCTTCTATTTTCCTTTGGAAAACAATTTCAAGTTTTCAACTCGCATCTATGAGACATTTTGAATTTATTTTTGTTTATTGTGTGAGGAATGGATTGATATAATGAGAATGGAGAGAACAACCATTAACAGTGTATAGAACGAGAAGGCCAAAGGGTGGATGAAGTTCGGGGAGAAAAGATAAGCCTAGGCTAAAGGAAGCAGAGTTGAGCAAAAAAGACATAAGCCGTTGTCAGAGAAGCACAAGGAAAATTCTGAATAATCAACACTATATACCGAGATAAGCATGAAAACTGTCTTTCCAGCTTGGGTGAGGTCATTAGTGACCTTAGGAAAAGCATATTCAGTCAAATCACTCCGACACTGGAACTACATTTAACCAACCCCTTTAAGAATTCCCCCCGTGGAAGCACTGGGTTGAGGTCTGAAATCGCTGAGCATTCTTAAAGGTCACTTTTCGGGGCAGCGGAGGGTCTTGGGCTTCCCGACGCTGACGACGGCCGGCGCCGACTCCAGCCACGCCCCTCGGGGCGCTCCGAGAACTCACGGCCCCGCTGGGAAATCAGAACTGACGCTCCTCACCGGGTCTGCCAAGCTGACAGCTCACCAGGGAGGCGGCTGGGTAAACTAGGGCCGAATGAAAAGGCGAGCATGGGAACGCGTGCACTCGGGCAATCCCGGGGCAGACTAGGGAAACCCCTTCCACCCGCCACCCCGTCGTGTGTCAGGAGGACAGGGGGAGGGCGTGGGGCTCCTCGGCCCAACCTCGCGGCCGGCTCTCCTCGCGGGCGAAGAGCTCCTGCACTTACCCGGTCCCAGGCTGGGGGCTAAAACTTAGGGGATCGCGGGCAGGCCTCGTCCCTTGCCACAGGCCATGCTGAGGGCACCGTCGGACTGCCCCCCGGTCGGCTGACCTTTCGCCAGCCCACCGCAGCGGCCTGCTGCTCATTCTTAGTTGCCGGGGGACCGGGCCTCCCTTCCAGGTGCCGGCACCGGCCATCCCTTCCAGCTAGTCGTAAAGTGCCGTAAAGCGCCGGCGCTTTGCGGCACCGTAGGCAAAGCGGGCGGCGTGGATCCTTGCTCTGCTTGGGCGGCTGCTTCTGGGGAACCGCGGCAGATAGGAATTTGGGGAAAACAGGGACCTAACTACGATTCTCTCAGCGGGTAATTGCTCCTAGGTTTGTGTAACAGGAGAGAAAGTGGGTAGGGTTGTTTAAAAACACTCCAATCCTTATTTAAAAGGCGTGAAATAAGGTTTTTAAACTTCCCTCCTTGTGACATGCCGTCCCTCCTCGTGCTATTTTGGTTTTCATCTCCGTATTCATCGCTCGATTTTAGGCATCTTCCGCGTAGCTGACACTTGATTTTCTTATTCATTTTGTCCTGCAGTCGCCCTCCCCCTGGACTTTGAAATGCTTTACATGATCGGTTTGGGCCTGGGAGATGCCAAGGACATCACAGTCAAGGGCCTGGAAGTTGTAAGACGCTGCAGTCGAGTGTATCTGGAAGCCTATACCTCAGTCCTGACTGTAGGGAAGGAAGTTCTGGTAGGTGCTTAAGGCTTTCCAGCCTCCTGGGAAGAATGATACTTAACAGCTGATTTTTATTACACTAAGCCGAACCGAATTTTTCAGGTTCAAACCCTTTGAAACACATACCCTGCTCATTCAGAATCTGAGGCGTACAAGAATGGAAATTACACACCAACCAAGTGGCTTGGAAAATGAGTGCGTGCTTTTGCTTACTTTACAAGTCTAATTGTGTAGCCTTCTTCATTAAATAGGAAAGTTGTTTTACACTCCGGGGGATAGTTTTCAGAATCCCTTATTTCATGAGAAGCCAAGAAATCCTTTCTGAGTTGAGTGCTAATGAGGTGCTGACACAGCCTTAATGAGTTGGTTATGTATTCAGGAACCAAGCTGAAAGCTTCCCTCTTTGAAGTATTTCCATAGGGAATGGTAATCACCTTTCCGTCTATCATATCCAGAGAGATCTAACCTTTGAATAGACACCTCCCATTAAGGCTTATACCCATACACTCGGATGTATTCAGCAAGCCTGGAGCTTAGTAACTGTAGAATTTGCGAGTGTATCATACATGTAGCTGGCTTTGGTTAAGGGCTCAGTAAATTTTGGAGGAGGGATCAAATTCAGGTTCATTGTCAAATTTCAAATAGAATGTAAATTAAGATGAAAAGATTGATGAACATGTTGTAGGAGGAGGGAGAGGATTTTAGGATTGTCTGGTTCTATCAAGTCTTCCAAAGAAAAAGGTAACCTAGAGCATTTCAGGTCTTCTGGCCTCTCAGATTCACAGCCCAGAGAATTCTGAAGTTCTCAGAGTTACTTTAAAGTCTTAAAGAAGGACTTCTACTTGAATTGGCCGTGCATTGAAATAAAAGTTGTGTCTAATGACCAGCTTTGATTTGTTGGCTCCAGTTTATTAGGATGGAGCCAAAATATCTAACCTCAAGATAATAGAAATGTTCCTCTCTGATTAGTGATCAGTGACAATCAGAATGAACTTAAAATCCTTTTAGAGAATGCAGACAAATAACAAATTAATAGTTTTATAGAATTGGACCTGGTTTTATGTCTTTGCTCTGTCACATGTTAACATGTGACCCAACTGTAGTTCCTCACCTTGTAAAAAGAGGACACAGGTGCCTACCATACAGGATTTTAGCATAGTGTGTGACACAGAAGTGTTCAGAAATATGAGTTGTTCATATATTTCCAAATGTCTCTAAACCTCAGTTTCTTCATTTGTCAAATGGAGATAATCACCAGTTGGAAGGCTATTAAGATTATATCAGTTATTAAGATGATGTATTTGAAAGTGCTTTGCAAATTTAAGTGCTACCTAAATGTTACTTTTGGTTGCTATGATTTTTTTTTTAAGCATTATTTTTTTTTTCCAAAACATACTTGTGGAGTAACTACTTATAGGGTCAAGATCTAGGGCTGCGCCCAACCTCACAGGTAAATTATGTGTACTTTGTTAAGGTACTAGAATTCTATTCCTTAACAGTAATAAGCTAATATTTTTAGAACTCTTACTATGCACTGTTTTAAATGCTTTACATGTAGAACAGGATTATTACTCTGTAATTACTGTTCACAATTTTAGAGGCACAGAGAAACTTGCCCAAGGTCATGTAGATGGTGAGTTATAGAGCCAGAATATGAGCCAAAGCAGTCTCAGTTGAGATCCACCACTTTTGACCATATTGTGGCTCTGTGCTTTTAAGGACAGATAATAGTTTCACAAAATGTAACTTCACAGAACACCTACAGAGAAGTTAGAATTCAAGTAAAGTGGTCAATCTTGAATCCCTCCCTGCCACAAAATTCCATTGGTCTGCTCTCCATGAGACTCTCTGGTCCTCAATTCATGTCCTTCCCTGAGCAACTTTGCATACATCAACCACCTTAAATGAATCATTTCTGGAATAAAGTAAGCTGTAAATAAATACAATTATGCCTTATATTGCTCAGTACAATTTCAGAACCACTTTATCTTCAGTCAATTCCTTTCCTCCTTTAATTTCTACCTTTTCTTTTTTAAACAAATTACTTTAAAAAATTAAGATGTGCTTGTACAGTCTGGTCTCAGTAACTAAATAATTATTATACAGTGAAAAAAAGGTGGGAAAATTCTATTTTCTGTAACAAATATATGCTTTCTTTTATGACTAATTACACAAAATAATTCTTTTAAACAGAGACACAAAGTTAATTTTTTTGAACAAAGGCACAAATGGACATCTAGAATTTATCTGTTCTGACATTGAAAGCTATTATTTTCAAATTGCCAAATGGATAGTATTGTTTATGTATTCTCTATTATTCAAAAGTTAATTGAACTAAAGACAGTGAATCCGGGAAAGAGTTTTAGTTTTGGTATATACAGCTTGGATTTCTTTAGGCACTTTCTGTGCATAAATTATCATCTTATGTACCTATTTGATATAACACACTTGTGTACATTATACAACGGGGTATAAGCTATGATCTTGGTTCTCAAATGGTTCATGATTCATCTTCATTTACCCAGTAAATAACACTAGAAGATTGAAATAATAATTCATGACAGTAGTGGAAGAGAGAAACTATAAAATTATATTGCTGACAAGAACTTGATTATTTTATTTAAGCCAACACACTTTCACCAATTAAATAGTAGAAGCTATCTCAAATAGCTACTAATTATTAATTACAATTGGCATACATGTAAGAGAGAAGGTCACTTCAGGCTGTGCTGGTCAGGGAATACAATGGAACACATGGAATTTGAGCTGTTTTAAAATGACACATCTCCATTGTTTTATTTTTGTTTTGTTTCTTTTGTTTAAATCATGGTCCAAATAGAAAATGATAATATTTGTACAGCTCTTCAGGGTGAATGGAGGAAGCTGCTCATGGCCAACAAGGACTAACTTTGGGGCCTGAGCTGCCCTGCATAAAGCATAGGAGATCATTAATCTCCCCTTGTCTATGCTCCATTTATAGTTCTGTGAAGTCCTGCAGTCAGCTAAGGTTCTGTGAGCTTGGGCAGTCATTTAAATTTCCTTTGCTCTTTTTCTTATCTGTAATACAGGAATAAAAATATATAAAATTTATGCTTTTGTCATAAATTTTGGTAAAGATTAAATGAATTCGTATGCGTAAGTTCTTAGAATAGTGCCTGAGCACAGCGTAAGCCCATTGTAAATGTGTTATTAAAATATTGTTATTATAGATGACATTTGATAAAGGGAAGAGCAAGCGACATTATTATAGATCAGATTTGGTAAGGGGAAGAGAAAGAACATTCCTTGATAAAGAAGAAATGTGAGCAAAAGCATGGAGGAGAAAAACAAATATTTACTGTAATTTGTTCTTGGACAACACCGAAATAACTTTCATTTCCCTCTGGTGTATCTTTCCCCTCTTTTTTTTTTTCCTTCCAGTTTTATTGAAATATAATTGATATACAGCACTGTTTAAGTTTAAAGTGTTTAAGTGACATAATGATTTGACTTTCTCACCTCATGAAATGATTACAAGTTTAGTGAACATTCATCACCTCATACAGATACAAAGTAATAGAAAAAGAAAAATTATTTTTTTCCTCGTGACAAGAACTTTTTGAATTTACTCTCTTAACTTTCATACATAGAGTGCAGCAGTATTAATTATATTTATCATTGTTCCTTCTCTTTTCTTCCTAACCTATTTCACCTGGATATACCAGCCAACTCTGTTTCCTTGTCCTCCTATCTAACTGCTGTGGATTGATATTGGAGGGATTGGAGAGGACAGTAAGGAACTTTGCATTGAGAAAAATGAGGCCATAAGCTATGACCTTTTTTAACTTCCTGTTTATCCTTACCCTAAATCTGAATCTGTCCTTCCTCCAGTCTTAGAAGATGACTTGTAAGATGAGGTTCTCTTCCTGTTCAAGTCTAATGCCATCTAGGTGGGTTTTCTTTCAAACCTCTTCTCTCCATTCCTCTAGAACCTCACTGCTATCATTTATTCTCTCTTCTGTATGTTCAGTCTATATTAATATCCTTTTGTCCTCTCAGCCTGAAACTGTATTCAAATACAGTTGACCCTTGAATGACTTGAGTTTGAACAGCACAGATCCACTTATATGTAGATTTTTTTTTTCAGTAGTAAATACTTCAGTACTACTTTATTCGAGGTTGGTTGAATCCACAGCTATGGAGAAATCATGAATATGTAGGGTTGGTTATAGTTTATACTTGGATTTTTGACTTTGTGAAGGGTCAGCATCCCAACCCCGGCGTTATTCAAGGATCAAGTGTATTGTCCATTCTGAAAACTCTCCTCTTTTAAACCTCTTTTCCCCATAGTTATTATTCTATTTCTCTCTCCTTTTTCCAAAGCTTTTTAAGAAAGTAGTATAGTTCTATTGTCCCCCCACTTCCACTTATGTCGCAAGACTCCTACAAGCTGACTTCCATTCCTATGAAATATTTCTCTGTTTGTTGAACAATTATTTAGTAACAGAACTCCAGAGGATAGTTTTGAATTCTTGTCTGTTTTACTTCTTTTGACATAGTTGACTATTCCTTGAAACTGACTTTCAAGACATGACTTTCTCTTGGTTTTATTCCTACTTTTCTATTTTTCTCAGTCCCCTTTGTAAGCTTCTTATTTTTTCATTGCTACTTTAAATGTTAGTGGTTTTGTTTTCTTTTTGAGATTTTGTTCTTGCATTTGTTTCCATTTGCTACTCTGAGCCTCTACTCTTGTACTTTTTGACTAGATAAAATGTGAAATAGTTTGAATCTCAAAAAATACTAAAAGGTGTATACATCAAAAGATTTCTGTCCAGTTCTTCCTTCTAGAGGCAATCATTACTAATTTCTTGTGTATCCTTACAGAAGTACCCAAAAGTAATTTTACCTTTTAGTTTTTATCCTCTTGCCTATATCCAAAACCTACCATCTTAAAACTAAGAATGAGTTTTGAGTTTTATCTTCATTTTCACGAATGAAGAAGATTAGGGCTGAGATTGTGCAAAAACTGTCTAATCAATCATTGGACAATATTAGTATAAATTTAAAATCATTTGTTAAATGGTGCTCCTTGTTTTTTAAATTTTCCTTTCCTGACCCTGACTAGCTTTGATACTCCTATAGCACTTATAATGTGGTAGTTAATTCCCCACTAGACATTATGCTCCATAAGGTAGGGATCATGTATGTCTCATTCACAGTTTCCCAACATCATGCATAGAGCTTGGCATGGAGGTCATACACAGGAAATATTTTTCAAATGAGTGAATGAATGAATACATAAGTAAGTGGTTAAGTTAAAAGTAATTTCTATATAGCAGTATCTATTCTAATAGCATTTATCTATTGCTGTTTCTGCTTTAGCAATCTCTTTCCTTTTTTAAGCATTCTTTTTAAAGAGCATCAAACATTTGATTACATTGAGGTGTTAGTGTTTGTTTCTCTTTAGGGAGGATGTTTCAAAAAAAGTAAATATTCAGGTGTCTAAATTAGATAACGAAATATTTCTTGGGTTAGGGTAAGTGATAAATATGGAGTGATCATAATAGAAGTCTTGAGGAGAGAGTGAGTTTTCTGTTGTTAAGTTTAATGTTTCCGTGAAAATGTTGGATAGAATTACTGCTGGCTTTAAGCTAGTAACACATGTGACTCCTTGATCTTTAAGAAATGTTAGAAGTTCAGAAAAGAACATTGTTTCTTGCAGTTTTCAGTAATCATATGTGTGTTCTCTTGCATATGTGGATATAAGTGCTCCACAACTGTTAAGTTTACTGGGCTTACAAAATTAAAGGAGTATAAAAATGAATAAGAAAAAAATCTATGATAAAAGTGAAAATAAAACATTTTCATCTATGAAAACATCATTGTCATTGGGAACTTCTGGAACATTATCTCTAAGAGGATATGCATACAAAAGGAAAGGATCTTTTTTCACATTTGAGAAACAGATTCTAGTTAAGTGTTAGGAAATAATTGTCACTATAATTATTTGGAACTGTAGCCTTTATCTTCAGTTGCTCAATCATTTGTTCATTTACTCATTTGCTAGAGAAATATTACTGAGTAGCAGATACTCTTCCATTACAGCAATCCTTATAGCTTTTGTCATATGATACAATCCTTATGACAAAAATAAACTTCTCAGCATGTAAGAAATACTATTATTTATCTGTGCATTCACTTTTACTATATTTGAGTTATATTCAACATATTACTCCATAAGTAATAAGATTCATGATCTTGCATAATAGGTTGTTAACTACTGCCCCATGACCACTAGCACACTAGCTCACTCTTACATCCATGCTGCTGTTCCAGTTAAGGTCAGCCTCCTGGGTTTGTGCTTTAGAGTTGAACTTCTGGGGGTTTGTTCACAAAGAAGTTTGTATGTAGACTAACTATATATTTAGAATTCTCTTCTTTCTCCTGCAACTCTGCCTTTTTTAGCAGGAACTAGGAAATACAGTTTTCGTCTTTCCTGCAATTATGTAGGAATATTTGCTGGTTCTGTAAACAACTAAATCTTAATTTTCTACTGTTTCTCATTGAAATTATCTTTTATTTTAGTCAAGGTCCCATAGATTTTCCAACAAAAATTTAATAGAACCCAACTACCATGTATACGTATAATTATTGTTTAATATATTTATTCTGTAATACTGTTGTTCTGAAGTAAGGCTCACGCATATATGTTCTCTATTCATCCTACAATGTTCGGCTTCATCTGTTAGACCCAAATTTAGAGGTTAATTTAAAATGCGAAAAGCCTCAGATGTTAGGTCTGCCTCCTCTTGGGATATTAAGATAGCCCCAAAGACAGAGTTTAATTGCAACATGATACAGAGTGCTAGCTCATTGATGAGTTGTGGTCAATGATCTGTGTTTGGATGGTTGCCAAGGTTTGCGCCAGCCCCAGACAAAGGTTTTTTATGTGTGTGAGTTTGTATGAGAGAGATTGTGGGTGTGTGTTGAAGTGGTCACCTGCTGTCTCATTTTTATATTGGACTTAAATCTATAGGAAGAGTTTTATGGAAGAAAATTGATTCTCGCTGATAGAGAAGAAGTGGAACAGGAAGCAGATAATATTTTAAAGGATGCTGATATCAGTGATGTTGCATTTCTTGTAGTTGGTGACCCATTTGGGTAAGTCAAAGAAGATATTTTGAGTTTCAATTTATTTACTTTTGTAATCATTAAGAATTATTTTATTACATTGAAAACTTTATCTTCCAGGTCCTGATAAGGAACTCTGTTTACCTAGGCTCTGTCTAAAATTTTGTAGTTTAAACTTTCATTATCTTTGAGGTTAATGAAGAAAATTTACTTGGCTTTGAGGTTAATGAAGAAAATTTACTTGGCAAATTTACTTGGCAAAATTTACTTTACAGTCATTATGTATCACTCACATTGGTTATCACATGTCAACTCTAAAGTTTGTCGTTGCTTCTGCTGTTTTTTTAGAAAGTCACTTAGGGCGTCAAATAGCCTAAACTAGTATATCATTATTAAATTAGTATATTGCACTATCGAGAGTCATACCTGCCATTTATTTTGCAGGTAAGTGCAAGTATCTCCTGCTTGCTTTGTTCTAGGCTTTTTGTTTATTTTTTAATCATCTGCTATTTAGCAGTACTGTTTTCACTTTAGTTACCTTGAATTTATCATTTATCAAGCCTCAGATTTCAATATCTTATATCCACTGAGAGCTCTATTCTTCCCCATTAATAAAAAGATGGGCTTATACTTGTCTAGTCAAGCATCATCAATCTCTAATGTCAAGCCAAACAGAACAGTTCTTTTTCTCCAGCTGGTGAGCCAAGATTTGTCACAGATTTAAGGAAGATAAGGACAATTAAATCACTATGAACCCACCACCAAGGATATTTTTCAAAACAATGGAATTACATGTGCATGTGTCTGTCAAAAAGAAAGTAATTTGTATCAATTTGAGTGCCAGAGATTATGTATCTTTATTATACTTGGTTGCAAATTGTACCCATTCACTGACAAAGTCCAGTAACCTGATGCTACTTGAAGTGAGATTTGCAGACTGTTGCCAGCCCACAAACCTACTAGTTCATGATGAGATAACTAGAGAAATTGAAAGTAAGCATTTAGAAACTCTTATAGCAATTTTACAAAATAATTTTTATCTCTGCTGAAACTAATAATAAAAATTTGGAGGTTGTATTTTGTATTATTTTATATTTTATTTTTCGAATAGTTAATTTTTTTGCATTTTACGAAACTAATGTTCCATGACAATTTAAAACTTAAAAAAATATTGGCCTTTCACTACAGTTTGAGAAGCACTGCTATTGACTTTCGTTTTACCAAGTTTTTCATATCCTTTCATTCCTTTCCTCTCAGGCAGCTATTCTACCTTATCCAAGCTCTTATTTATACTAATTTAATATAGTAGCCTTTTACCTGGTCCAGGTGTAGACTCTTAACTCATTACCTATGCTGTGATCAAATTCATGTTTGTAAATCCACAATTTTAAAATCTTACCCAGGCTCAAAATTAGACTATTATTAGTTCCATCATTGGCCAGACACAAAGAATACTGTCCAGCCTGCTCTTCTACTGGTGTCCTGCCAGTCTTGTACGGAAACCCAACACTCAGCCAGCCAGTTTGCCCTTCCCTGATCATCATGCTTTCTCACCATCACACATTTGTTCAAACTGTTTCCCTCATCTGTAATGCCCTTTGCCCTATTTCTGACTATCAGAAGCCTACTCATTTTTCAAAGCCCAACTCAAACATCACATTCTCTGTAATATAGTTCCTAATTACCCCAACCAGAAGTTATATCTCTTCCTAACTGCTGACATATTACTCATATTAGTTTTCATGTATTACCTCACAAAGTATTTATTTATTTATTTATTTATTGGCTGTGTTGGGTCTTCGTTGCTGCATGTGGGCTTTCTCTACTTGCGGCGAGCAGGGACTACTCTTCATTGTGGTGCGTGGGCTCCTCATTGCCGTGGCTTCTCTTGTTGTGGAGCACAGGCTCTAGGCGCGTGGGCTTCAGTAGTTGTGGCACACAGGCTCAGTAGTTGTGGTTCACGGGCTCTAAAGCACAGGCTGAATAGTTGTGGCATACGGGCTTATTTGCTCCGTGGCGTATGGGATCTTCCTGGGACAGGGATTGAACCCGTGTCTCCTGCATTGGCAGGCAGATTCCCAACCACTGCACCCCCTAGGAAGCCCACAAAGTATTTTTTAAATGTATATTTACTCTTCAGATTTGAAGGCTGTCCTTCACACTTTTATCTCCCTAGTTTCCTTCACAATACTTGGCTTATAGTAGACATCAGTTACATATTAATTGAAAGAATTGTTAATATTTTGCCTGAGGTCATGACAAAGGAAGACCAGGCATATCCGGGCTGACATCCATTCAGCAAATATCTTTTGAACACATATCTCATGACAGGCATTCCTACATGCTGGATACATAGATGATAAGACCTGGGGTTTGCAGTTTAGTAAGGGAGGCTGACAGCAGTTGAAGAAAAAATAATAAATTTAAAAAATCAATAAATCTGTAAAGGAAAAAAACTAGGGACTAATAGGAACAGACTTATTTATGCAGGGTCTTGTGGAAAATCCTTCTTGTGGAAGTGATATTCAAGAAGATATCTAAACAGGAAAAGGGAAAGGAGAAGGGAAGAATGTTCTAAGCAGAGGGAACAGCAAGAGTGTATTCAAGGAACTGAAGGGCCAGAGTGGTTGGAGCACAGTGAATGAAGGAAAAAGGGACCTGAGAAGGAGTTAAAGAGGTAGGTGGGATCCAGACATGTAAGGCCTTGGGGTATTCTGTAGGGATTTTGTTTGAAGTACAGTGGTAAACTTTTAGAGGATTATAAGCAGCAAATAATCACAGTCTCTTTGACATTCTTAAACAATCACTGTAAATCCTTGGGTGAGTGAATTTTAGGGAGGCAAGGGTGGCTCTGGTGGAAAAGAGAAAAAGACAGACTGGAAAACATTTAGAAGGAAAAAATGGTCAGATGTATATAGTAGATGAGGAAAAGGAAAGAAGTAAGTCTTCAAGGATTCTGGCTTTAGTAACTGAGTAGTTGATGATGCCTTTTCTTTCTTTCTTTCTTTCTTTCTTTCTTTCTTTCTTTCTTTCTTTCTTTCTTTCTTCCTTCCTTCCTTCCTTCCTTCCTTCCTTCCTTCCTTCCTTCCTTCCTTTTAAATAAATACATTTATTTATTCATTGGCTGTGTTGGGTCTTTGTTGCTATGCATGGGCTTCTCATTGTGGTGGCTTCTCTTGCCGCAGAGCACAGGCTCTAGGTATGCGGGCTCAATGGTCGTGGCTCGCGGCCTTAGTTGCTCCATGGCATGTGGGATCTTCCTGGATCAGGGATTGAACCCATGTCCTCTGCATTGTCAGGCGGATTCCTAACCACTGAGCAACCAAAGAAGTCCAATGATGCCATTTCTTGAAATGATGAAAACCAGCAGGGCAAAGGGCTGGCGGAATCAAGAATTGGTTCTGGAAATGTTTTAAGCTTTGGATGTCATATAGACAATTTGATATCTGCTACTGGAGTTCAAGGGAGGATTTATCTTGGTTATATGACTTTTGAAGTCATCAATATCTAGATGGTATTTAAAACTTGGGGAACTGATGGAATCACTTTAGAAAAGAACAGGAGCAAGAACAGAAGACCTAGGATAGATCAATCCGTAGGAAACTGGCATTTCATGGTCTCTCAAGAGCAGAGGAGGAAGAAAACTGAGAGTTGTGCTGTCACAGAAGTCAAGAAAAGAGAATGTTTTAGGAAAGAAAGAGCGGTCAGCTTTGATATTACGACTGAAAGGTTGAGTAGAAGATGAGGATAGAAAAGTGTGTGTAAATTTAAAGGCTTTATGGAGGCGCCTGAGCAAGGTCTGGTTTAATAATTGAAGATTGTGGGTAGGTTGGGGGTGGACTGGGGTGAAACTACAGTTTGAAGGGAAACTTCAATGTAAACGAAAAAACTGAGGCCCAGAGAAAGTGCTGCAGTGCTACTCAGAATTCTTCAGTGACTTCATGGCCTTAAATCTTTTAACAGTTTATCTCACTTTTCCTTTGGCTACTCTTCTTTTTGACTACAGTAGAGCTATATTGTATAACTTCACCATTTTGTAAATGTTTTGCAGTGTTCTTTCTCCATGTCTTTGCTCGTGCTTTTTCCTTTAAACAGACTGTTCTTCCCAGTTTCTATTTAGTGAAATAGTAGATTCATTAAGACCCAGCTTAGATGTCACCTATTCTGTGAATCTTCCCTTATTTTATTCAGGAGTAAGTGCTTTGCTTTTTTTTTTTTTTTAACTTCTAGCCAATAATTTTCCCTACATCAGTGACTAATCATATATGACCTTGTATTCAAATTTATGTAATATTTACTGTACTGTAGTTATTTTCCATTTACCCACTGGATTACTGTTGGGATATAGTAGTTGGAGACAGGGCGGTAAGGAATGTGTAAATTTTAATTGGGCCTTGAAGAATTAGAATTTGAATTAATTAAGTGGGTAAACCAGGAAGGGAATACAGAATGCAACAAATTCTTCCTTATGTATGACCAAAAAAATGTACTTTAATTTTAAGCCTCTTTCCACTAATTTGAATAAAAATTTCAAAAAGGGAAAACTATTTAATCCTGAATTCTTTTTTCTAATTTTTAAAAAATTTCTATTTTAAAATTCTAATATTTTAAAAATATTGAAACATTTATAAAATGTATCATTTTAACCATTTTTGAGTGTGCAGTTCAGTGGCATTGAGAACCTTCACATTGCTGTGCATCCATTAGCACCATCCATCTCCAGCAATCTTAAATTCATGAAGAAGGTGATTCAAAGTCAGTTAAGTCAGTTGGTGTAGTTCTCATCTTTGCCCTTTTAGCTAGGTTATTAAAGGAATGTGAAAGTTAATCACATAAAGAATGTAAATGACTAAAAATATACTACATGAGTAGATCTGACTCAGTCATGTGAGAGATGACAGTATTAAGCTTTCTATCCCCATAAAGAGAGTTGAACAGGGTCATCATTAAACAAATTCTTTCTAAAGATGGTTCTGTTTTTATTTCATTTTTTAAAAATTAATTTATTTATTGGCTGCACTGGGTCTTTGTTGCTGCGCAAAGGCTTTCTCTAGTTGCAGTGAGGGGAGGCTATTCTTTGCTGTGGTGCACGGACTTCTCATTGAGGTGGCTTCTCTTGCTGCAGAGCACAGGCTTTAGGCTCACAGGCTGCAGTAGTTGTGGCACGTGGACTCAGTAGTTGTGGCTCCTCGGCATGTGGAATCTTCCGGGCCCAAGGACTGAACCCGAGTCCCCTGCATTGGCAGGCAAATTCCAAACCACTGTGACACCAGGGAAGCCCTCATTTTGTATTTTAATATGCTCTGTAATATGCTTATGGCATACAACACACACACACACACAAATATACCTTTATTCACCTGTCTCTTATGTTTCTTAATGTGGGTCGATTGCTTCCATTCTGCAAATTAATGTTATTATAAAATAAAATTTTAAGTCAACATCCTAAGCCTTATACATTCAAATTGATCACCTTTATGTACTTCATTTTATTGCTTCCGTTGATCACAACATTCTTGAATCTCCTCTTTTGAAATTGCCTTCAGAGCAATTCCAAGTATGTTATTAAGAAACATTTTGTACTATTTCTGGGCTTGTGGCTCTATCTAGAACCATATTTGTGTATATATAAGTATATGTGATTTTGGACAGAGCCACATGCCTAAAAATACTAATAAATTTGTCTGTACACATGGCAGCACACATTCGCGCACGTGTACACTTTCCCGGTCACTATAATGAAATATTTTCATGAACCACAGACTGGGAGGAATGCCTGGTATGAGGGTGTTAAGCCTGTGGTTTATACTAGGTTTTTCTTTTCTTTTCTTTATGAAGCAGTATGATCTAGGTAATTGTGGTGATAAAATACCAATTTTATCACAATTTTTCACAGCAGAAATTTCAGAGGCTCATTTAATCACATTTATAGCAGTTTCACAAAATCAAATCACATTGCCAGGTCATTAAATCCTCATAGTATGCCAGCCACATCTGGTCATTTTAAATGAACTTGTGATAAAAAAAAGAGGATAATTTTAAACCAGTTTTTCTTTTTGCTCGTCTATTTAAATAACTCACCAAGTAACCAGTTTTTTCTTTTCTTAGTGTTAAATAGTGAAATTCTGTTGAAAGTGATATCAAAAACTTACGACTGGCATTTGTATTGTTTTTTAAAAGCTTACTTTAAATCAAATTAATGATTATTTTTATAGTAGTTTTTATTTTATGTGTGTGATTAAAAACAGACTTCCCTGGTGGGCATTTGTTAATCTGTTTCTGACTGCCTCATGGGGTGAAAGCCCTTGATCTTCCTACTTGGTATGCATTGACCAGTTGACAGGTTCTGCTTGTTTGTATGTAGTTTCTCAAATATGCTAATGTTGCTTTCCCCAGCAGGGCCTGGAGTTTTCATCAAGAGGGAAAAAGGTCTTCAATAATGCAGTTCTAAATTGATATGGGGTTAAGTTTCACAGTATCCATATTTATATTTACATGTATTCTCTCTTTGCCCCAGTCTATGTAATTATAATCATTAGATCTAGCTCCAAAAAAGGGAAGGCAGCAGACAGAATAGGCGCACAGGTACACATACTAATTACACAGTAGCCAGACTGAAAACAGTTATAAATAAAATGACTGCTAGACAGATAAAATCCAACTAGGATTATATCAGTCAGAACTCTGATTCAACAGGCTGTGAAAATATTCTGTAAAGTGTGCCTTATACAGAAACAAAGCTTTCAAAATAGAGCAGAAATCAAGGAGTAAGTCTGGTTGTGCCATAATTTGGAACTTTATAGCAGACATTTTAAGAGTTAAAGGGACCCTAACACCAAAATGTTTGAGAATTGCTGCTTAAGAGTTCAATTGCTGAGTAATATTCCACAGATGTCTTTTGCAGGTATTAACAGGACGAAAGGAGCAAGTTAAAAGTTCCCTTTTTTCTGTAGCTGCCAAGGCTGCTTTAAGAGTGTTAAAGGTGCAGTTCAGTATTATACAGGGCCTGTGTAAATGCACTTTTCTTACCCAAAAGCCCAGATGAAAGCATGCAGGTGCCTCGAAACATTTGCGGGAAAGCAGTATCCTTGACCCTTTGATTGACTGGAACTCATGAAATGTAGCTTTACTGTCTTAAAAAGCCAGCCTTGGGACTTTAGGTGGTGCAGTGGTTAAGAATCTGCCTGCCAATGCAGGGGACACAGGTTCGAGTCCTGCCTCAGGAGGATACCACATGCCATGGAGCAGCTAAGCCCGTGAGCCACAACTATTGAGCCTGTGCTGTAGAGCCCGTGAGCCACAACTATTGAGCCCATGTGCTGCAACTACTGAAGCCTGTGAGCCTAGAGCCCGTGCTGCACAACAAGAGAAGCCACGACAGTTGAGGAGCCCATGCACCACAATGAAGAATAGCCCCCGCTCGCCACAACTGGAGAAAGCCCACGTGCAGCAAAGAAGACCCAACTCAGCCAATCAATCAATCAATCAGTCAATAAATTTATTAAAAAAAAGAAGTCAACCTTGGTTAGTTTAATCCAACTTGATCTTTTCTCACTACAGGGCTACAACACACAGCGATCTTATTCTGAGAGCAACAAAACTGGGAATCCCTTACCGAGTTATTCACAATGCTTCCATAATGAATGCTGTAGGCTGCTGTGGTTTACAGGTAATACTAGAAAAGAACAGGTTTTTTTTTTTTAATGATATTTAGCAAAAATGTTTTAGTTTTCTGCAAATTTCCATAGATTTTATCTCATGAATTATAAATAACACATTATTTTATATGACTGTGTATAAAGTTTTTTAATACTAGATTTTTAATAGTAATTTTCCTATAGCTTAGACTTTTTCCCCCTCATTGAAATAGATTATTGAAATTTAGCTAGAGAAAGATTTTAATTTTATATCCAACTTGTACATAGAAAAGGAATAAAACCCAATTAAATTGGTTAAGTGTTCCTAAAACCTTTTTACATTATTCCAAATGACTTACTCTGCATTGCTGAGGCCCATGTTTTCCCCCCCAATATTGTTTTCTGTGCTATCAAGAGTGCTGTGATGTAGCATTTCTGAAAATAATCCATTGAAGAGCTAAAAGCCAGTGATATTAGGCTTTTAAGCCAGCTTTGCAATTACTGATATGTAAAGTTAGTTGTTTTTAACCCCAAAATCTTGAGAGCAACAGGAGTTAAAGGAGTACTCCATAACTGTGTTTAATATTTTCTCCTAGGCTGCTGGCCTGCATCTTCCAGGTTTGATATTTGTGTTCTGCTGTTCACACATAGGGAATCCATGACCGTTGTGACCGCTTATGGCCAACAGTAGTTTTAAGACTTTATTGATTGTTAAGACACATTCCTATTTCAGATATATTATAATAGTAAAAAAATTTGCATCTTAGAATCAGTGAAATAGGTATTTCCCAATATATCTTCCTGGAATGCATAATTTAAAATTGCTGTTTACAAAGTAAGGAACAGCATGAACTGAGCACTGTTGGCCTGTATTGGTTGGTTTCCTCTTTGTGAATACAAAAGAGGCATTTCATTTTAACGAAATTTAAATATTTTGATGGTATATGTGGAGAGTCTATTAGAAAAGTAGTCAAGTCAAATATTCTCAAAATCAAAAAAAAAGAAAAAATAGTGCTTTTTGGGGGAACCATTTATGTATTTCCAATCTCTTGGGAAATATAAAGGTAGTTTGATCCTTTCTGTACACATATTTTAAAGGAACTATAATTCCATAAAATTTAATTAATACTTCTATGATTTAGTGAAGCCCGTGGTTAAAAGCTGCTGTCAGTTATGAAGTACTGGCGTGATTATTCTGATAAATGCAGTTTTTAATTTTCTACACAGTAGTTAGGTGTCCCAGATTAAATGTGTGATATCACACAGAGTAAGAGCTGCTGATTATTAGGCACAAAGACACAACTCACAGCCAGTGGATCACCTAGACTCTGAATTCAGTTGCTAGTTGTATATATGGGAAATCTCAAAACACACAGCTTTTTCTTTTCTCTTATTCTGAGGGTCAATAAAATGCTATTTAATTCATCCATTAAAAAAAAATAGCTGTTTACAGCAAGAAGCTACATTAGCCTTGGTACCCAATGCTGTATCTGTGGCTTTAGAGGGACCTATATTTTCTATATTACCTAGGAAGAGTAACTCACTTTAATTGACTAATCCTGGCCACTCATCCAAGAAATACTGCCTTTGGTTCTGAAGAACCAGAGAAAAAGTATAAATGATTCACTTTTCAGTATTCATTATTTGCTCTGGTTATAACTACATCTAAACTAGCAAAGAACTTTGCTGTCTGTTTTGTCTTCTAATAAAATGAATACTTAAAAAAACCTTGCCAATTCAAGTCTTTTTTTACACTTAAAATGTTTTTTGAACATTTCTTTGTTGGAATAAATTGAATTCTTGCCTCTCAGATTCTTAGGTGATTCTCAGTCCAGTATTCTTTCCTGTAGACAATGCTACCTTTTAATCATTTAAGAACGATTGCCAGGAGAAAAGAAAAAAGAGAGGAATAAATTATCATGTGATAGACAAAAATGTATAAATCTTAAGCTAATGGACTATATATAAGGGACTGTATATATTTTTTCATATTGGTTTTATTTTTATTTCTAGTAAAGAAGGTTAGTTAGACCCTTTCCATTGTATTTTGCTCTAAATTATCTTGTGATAATTATTATTTACAGTTTTTTGCTTTTTAAGCATAAAATTGTTAAAAGATCTTTGTCTTTATTACGTGAATCTGTTATCCAGACTGGCTAAAGCTAGATTAGGGTGACCCTGTGCCTCTCTGATCCTCTACACTGATAAAGAAGTACAGTGTTATTGTTCTCATGTTAAAATGGATGACGGTATTTGAGAGGGAATTTACCATGAGAATTGACAGTCTCCATACATATAAGCCCCCAAGATCATATCCAGATTTACATATTATTATTATTTTAAATTTAGCTTTCTCTTGGTTTTATATTGGATTTCTCTAAACAGCCAGAAAGTATTGTTTCCCCATCTTGGTTCTGTTCTCTAATCTGGGTATGATATGACTTACTACTAGTGTGAAAAACAGGAAGTACCTTTATACTTTCTGTCTTTTGTATTTATGAAATCTCTATGAAAGTGTAATTCTTGTACCACGCAAGGTATTCATATCCCAGGAGAAGGAGGTAATTGTTGATTCCTTTGTTTAGTTTTCTAAGATAAAAGACATTAAAAAATAATCTTATGCATGGCACACTTAAATTTTTTAAAAAATGTATATGGATATCCTGCATAATGCAAACATTTTGGCAAAGTCCCCTTCCTTATAGTAGCTAGTCTTTTTCTCTGTGCTATTTGGGCTAGCATTTATGGAAAAGACAATAACCTATACCAGTGGTTCTCAGACTTTAGTGTTCATTAGAATCACCTAAAGGGATTATTAAAGAGTTTGCTGGGCCTTCCTTTCAGATTTTCTGGTATAGTATATATCTGGGGTAGGGCTCTGAGAATTTGCATTTCTAACAAATTCTCAGGTGATGCTGAAGCTGCTGGTACAGGCACCACACTTTGAGAACCACCAACCCAAACAGATAAAAAATTTCTTAGAAAGTTGAAAACTGTACTGTCATTCTTTTGGTATGGCAGAATTGGAAAAGCAGACTTTAGTTCCCAGAAATATGCTTGCTAAATGTCAAATATTAACAGGTTGCCTCGCCATGCTCTCTTGCTCAATTTTCTAAAAGGGAAGTGGGCATCACTTTCGAAAGGCATTCTGTCATCTCTGTGAAAGAGCTTTCCTATGACTTAAAAAACAGCCATCAAGTTATTAAACAGAAGTGCTACTCTGGGTAAGGTGACAGTCCTCAACAGTATATGCTTTCCAACATATTTACCTTAGGTTAAAGAGGAGTAGTATGAAATTCCTAACCCGAAAATTGGTACAATTTTTTAAACTATCATTTAGCAGCTCCTTTTGAACTATCTATTTTGTTTTCATTGTTTTCTAAAGCAGCATAGAGAGTTCCGAATCGACCATTGAGTATTTTTATTAACGTTGTAGTTTATTAACCAACAGAAGATTCTTGATTATCAGTATCAATGAAGCTAAGTAGTTGCATAGAGTAACACTTCTATACACACACACACATCCGGTTGATATGCATTCTGTTATAGGCATACCATAAATACAGTTCCTTACCACAAATCCCATATACCTAATGAAATTTTTGTTGTTGTTAAATGGAAGGTATATCAGAGGTTGCCAGGTTAGACATTGTTAAGAGGAATAGTGATCTGTTTGTTCAACAAATACTGTTTGCCTTCTTATTGTTTGCCTGCTGAGTTTCTATGAATATGGTGGTAAACCTGACCAAAAAGGTGTCTGCTCGCAAAGAGCTTACATTCTAGTAGGAAAGAGAGGCAATAATAAGTGAAAAAATAAATGTCAGATAGTGGTAAGAACAAGAAATTCAAATAGACTGCTAGGTTAGAGAGTGACTAGGTCACTACTGTAGTTGGGTAGTCAGGGGAGGTCTCTCAGGGTGGTAACATTTAAGATTAGATATGAGTCAAGAAGGAACAACCATATCCCAATCAGAAGGAACAATTTGGACAAAGACCCTTAAAGTGGAAATGAGCTTGGCTTGTTAAAGGAATTAAAGGATGGGGCTTCCCTGGTGGTGCAGTGGTTAAAAATCCACCTGCCAGCGCAGGGGACACAGGTTCGATTCCTGGTCTGGGAAGATCGCACATGCCTCGGAGCAGCTAAGCCAGTGCGCCACAACTACTGAGCCTGTGCTCTAGAACCCATGAGCCACAACTGTTGAGCCCACGTGCCACAACTACTGAAGCCCATGCACCTAGAGCCTCTGCTCCGCAACGAGAAGCCCCTGCAATGAGAAGCCCATGCACCACAACAAAGAGTAGCCGCCGCTCGCCGCAACTAGAGAAAGCCTGCATGCAGCAACAAAGCCCCAACTCAGACAGTAAATAAATAAATTAATTTTTTAAAAAAAGGAATCAAGGGATGGCTTTCTGGAGAATAGCAGGCATGGGGAAGAGTGATTGAGGCTGGATAGTTGGGTATGGTTGGATCACTAGGCTGTCTAATACAGTATCAGGAGTTTGGATTTTATTCTAAGTGATATAGACTAACTGCCTTCAGAGGGATTTAAGCAGAGCAAATACTTTATCTGATAAGTGTTTTAAAAAGATATCTGTGGCTGATATGTAGACTGAATTGCTGCCAGGCAAGACTGGAAGTGAGGAAATTAATTAATAGGCTTATTGCAGTCTTTTAGAGAGGTGATGGTGGCTTAGACTGCCAGGAGAGAGTGGGGTATAATAGACGATCAAAAGAAGTAGATACATGGGAACAATGTCTATTAAGACAATTGAGATTTAGGGAGATGTAGAGAGCCATTTGTACCTTACTGATAATCCTAGGAAAGGAAATGGACTCTGTATGCTAATGGATTCTACCATCTCACTACCATAGTTATGATGGTCCTTACTCACATAAACTTGTCCATGGGGCTGGACCCTTCTAACACCATTGCCCAGGTGTTTTCTCATTTTGGTTGGTTATATTAACTTGTCATTTCTAGAGAAGTTGCCTCCTGTCCTAAGAACCCTGTGCCCATCTTCCTGTGCTTTCAGAGCCATTATGAATCTTAGAATTGATTATGTAGAAGAATAGGATTGGGTTTGTCTTACTCCTAGACTCTTGAAGGCGTGATGTTTCCTTGAAGTATCTCCTTTTGTCTTATGAAGAATTGATAGTCCCAGCATAGATATTAAGTGTATGTATGTTAGGTGAAAGAAGTGAGACACAGAAGAGTACGTATTTTATGATTCCATTTACATAAAGTGTCCAGGAAAAGCAAATCTATAGAGACAGAAAGCAGTTAGTGGTTGGCTGGGGCAGGGATGAGAACAAGGATTAACTATAAATGGACATAAGGGATCTGATAGGAGTGATAAAAAATTTTCTAAAATTGGATATGGTGATGGTTGCACAACTTAATGGATTTACTAAAAATCATTTCATGTACACTTGAAATGGGTGAATGTTATGGTATATCTCAGTAAAGTGGTTTAAAAAAGGAATTATAAGAAGTTTTCTAGATGGATGATAAGGCAAAAGACATTCCCAACAAAGAGAAATGTACAGTTAAAGAAGAGTCGTGGAAGCACTTTGGGCATCTGCAAGGTGTTACAGAAACACAAATGAATCCATACGTGCATAGCACAGAAGCCTTGGCTATCTAGAGAGTAATTAACACAAGACTTACAAGACGTATGCATGTTGGGAAGAATTAGTAAAGGAACGATATAATGGAAAAGGTTTAGCGTTTAACTGCAAATTAACAGGTTTTGGTTTTCCTCTTTGCTCAGGTGGTAACTAAGAAGTCATCTAACTGCTCTGGATCTTAAGTTTCCTAACTACAAGGGGATGAGATGGGAACAGGGAGGAATGTTGGACAAAACTAGTGGTTTTCTAAGTGCACCGTGATTTATGAAGATGCTCTAGGGTTCTGCAGGTAATGATGTAATTGACACCAAAACACAAAGAATAAATCCCTGAGGAGCCAGATCATTATTTTTAACTTAGTCTTTAACATCAGTGATGTTCTATATAAGAAATCATTTGGAAAAAAGATTTGTCACTAAAAAGTATGAAGAATACTAAACTAGATAAGTTCTAATATCCTGTAGATTTCCAACCTAAAGAACTGGCCTGTTTTCCAACTTTAGGCGAAGATTATGTAGACCAAGATGTATTAGATACTCGTTTTCATTGAGTTAATTTTAAGATTTTTCACAGTTAAAATATTAGTTATAAACATGTATACTTTAAAATCATGTTACTTGAAATTCCTAAGTAACAGATATTTCTAACACTTAATATTATTTGTATTTTGAGGATTTTCCTAGTCAAAGAAAAATCTGTTTATTTGTCGAGAGCTAGGCAAGGTGGTTTATTTAGACATTCCTGATAATGAAAACTCAGGATTTTTTTTCTTAGTACACAAAAGACAAGAGGAACAAGTCCTTCTCTTGAAATCTTCAAGTTAAGCATTTAGCAGCTTAATCATGCAGAATCAGAACTGCTTTTAATTATTATTGTTTCTGCTTTTGAAGAGCTGCTTAAAAAGTAACTTTTTTTCTTGACAATACATGAAGTATATACTCACAGAAAATTAGGAAAATACAGTGAGTATAAAGGAGAAGGTAAAAGCATGCATAGTCTCACCACCTGAAGGTAACCATAGTTACCATTTTGGTATGTTTTCTTTGAGTCTTTTTACTTAGCACTTACTATGTATCTCTTGAATCTGACAGGCTAAATAAAAGAATTACAGATCCTAAAATACTTTTTTTGCGTGGTATTTTCACTTATTGTTAGCCATTTGTGTGATAGAGTATATTAATTCTTTTGTAAAAGTTTGGTGACTGAAATGAGTTTGAGACATGCTTAAAGGAGAGATAAGACAGTTTGAAACCAGATAGCAATGGTCTCTGCATAAAAACTGCATTATCGGTTGTGGCTGACTTCAGGGAAAAGGTTGTATAATTTTTCATCATTGTGAAATGCTTCCACTTTCTCTGACTGTTGCATGAGTGACCTTGATTATTGCCATATGTTCCTTTGTTTATATAATACATTTCTACTTTGAGAAAAAAATGTAATTACTTTCAAAAAATAAAAACTCATTTCCTTCCTTTTTTTAAATAACACAACACTTGTTATGATAGTCAGCATTTTTGACCTTGTAGTAGTTCTTACTGTTAGTTTTCAGAAGCATTAAATTGGTTTCATCATTGTCCAGGCACTACTATAGAAATGATAAAACCTGACGAGTACAAAGAACACTAAACTAGGCAATAAGGTTATCAGAGCTCTACATTACTTAATATAACCTTTGAAAAATTCATCTAATAAGTTGTCTATTCTTTTAGTCACTTCGGAATTATTTTTGACCACCTGTTAAATCATGAGCATATTAAATTTTTTTCCTTTTAATTTCCCTTTTTTATTTACTGTTTTAATAGCCACCTTACCATCATTCTCTTCCACTCTATGATTTTCTGCTTAAATTGTAGATCTGATTGTGCCATTCTTCTACTCAAACAATGCTGGTAAATCTCCGTCCTGTAAAAGTGTTGGATTACTTGCATATGTTTGTGTGCTTACCATATTATAAACTCCTTAATTTACTTACCTTCACATCTTCCATGGTACTTTGCGGCAGTGCCACGCACATAATCAGTGTGCAGCAAATATTTGCTGGTTGAATTGCTTATTTATTTATCCTCCCTCCCCCCTGACCCCCAAGTTGGATCTTGTCTTTGGAATTGTATGCTCTAAACTGTAATTCTTTCACTTAATTTATATGCAGGTTTTCTCATTTATGTGTGAAAATATAATCTTGCAACTCCTCTGTCATTCAGCATTATCTGTGTACTTAATGTGTATAATCTTTCTCACTTAGCAAAAATCAGTGTTATATCAATGTTAAGCAAAATGCATGTGAAGATTAAAAACAACAAGTATTCTCTGTAAAACAGAAAACTAGTAACTCTGATTATATGGTTTTGTGGTACATTTTTTGACAACTCTACTGGCTCAGCTTTCTTTTACCTCACAGATTTAAGTGATCTGATTAGGATATACATATATAAAAGATATATATGGGGCTTGATAGAGTTCTTAGCAAGTTAAATTTTCTAATTTTTCCATATCCAGAAAAGATACTTTTTAATGTAAAAATCACAGAATATTTTCATTTGAATATAAAATACCAAAGCATTAAAATCTAATTATAGAAATGGAGTTTATAAAGCATCTATGCTTCTGAAAAAAAGGAAATATTGGCAGTGAGATGAGTTAAGACTATAAGGTCATTCAGGCAAGTGGTATTGAGAACTCAAACTAAGGTACAGGGAAAAGAAATTAACAGTTTTTAGATAAACTACAGAGCTAGAATTGACAGGAATTGGTACCCGGTAAGATGTCAGGAATTAGAGGTACTTGTTAGAGGCAAGTCATGCAATACTTATTTCTAGATAGTTGCTTAATGCCATTCTAAGTATTGCCCAAGATTTCCCACCTCTGTTACTTTGTTCACATCATCTTATTCTTCTGCATGTTCACCTCTCCTAGGCTGAATCTTACCTGTCCTATAAGGTCTAGCTTATATCCTGTCTATTCAGGAGTTACCTTGAGGTGCTCTCTAGCTGGGGAAATATTGAATTCTTATAATACAATCTACATCTATTTTATTATTATTATTTATTACCTCATATTTGTCTTTCTTGTGCACCTTTTCACTCTTAACTAGTGCCTTACATATAATTAAATAGATCATTTTGAATTGAGTTTTTGTTTGTCTTCAATAGATAAAAAGCATGATCCAGTACCAAGTTAAACTGCTTTTCCTATAACTTACTCTAGGTTAAAACAAAACAAAAAGCGTGTATTTACCTACTGTTTTTGAAAACAGTTCTTTTTGTAATCTTTAAATGTAGATCTGCATCAGTAATGGTTTGGGGGAAAATGATCACAAGCACAAAAACTTACATTTTTAGGATGGTAGGTGCTTAGGCTTCTGTAACCTCAGATCTCGTCACTGTATGATTTTGTTCCAGTTTCTTTTTGTAGTTTACTGGTAAGTCCTTGAATTGTGAAACACAAAGGAACTGGTCCTTCTGTTCTTTGAGGTACTGACATCTAAATGGTGAAACTGTTTGCATAAAGTTCCAGAATTCTTTGAAGAAGTTTGTACCACAGCCATGGAAATGGTTACAGTCTATAAATCAGGGTCTTAGAAAGCAGTGCTTATGTGAGGTTTTCTTTAATCCCTCAAATTAGACAATTGAAAGACACTTTTACACAAAGTGTTTCAGCTAGTGTTTATATGTGACTAGCATCTCAATTCTCTTTTAAATGATCTATCCCCTTCCTTTTGAATAAAGAATTTACCTCCATGACTATATTTTCGTGGCTTTTAAAATATTGAAAACATATTTAAAGTATTTATATATGGTTGCAAATATAATTTTCTTTAACTTTAATGGTTTTCCCTTAAAGTTTTTTTAATAAAGTAATGTTAATATTTTAAAATCTGATCAGATATGCCAAAATTCCTTTTAAGAATGTAAATGATTGAACTTGTCAGAATTAAATCATAAGCATAGTTTCAAATATTTGGATATATTTTTGAGATCTCCCCAGTAAGAAAAGCAGTTGGATTATAGCACAACACAGCATTTTAGAACATCTTCATATCATCATTATAAACATTATCATTGTTATATTATCAAGTCCCTAATATTTGTTGAGTCTTTACTATGGCACTAGGCATTACATACAGTATGTCATTTAATCCTTAACAAAACACATTATTAGGCTTATAATTATTATATCCATTTTGCAGGGGAGTTCCTCCTGAAGGTCACCCAACTAGTCACCATGATCATCTAACTAGTAGGAACCAGAGCCATGACTCCAGAGCTTTTGCCCACTATGTAAGGTGTAAGTGAAGACTGCATACCTCATGGGGACCAGAGCTCTGCTTTGCTTCTCACTTTATACCTGTGCATAGCATGATGCCTGGCACATAGTGGATGATTTATAATACATATTTGTTAGATAAATTTGTCTCTCATAGAACAACAATAACAGAAGCCCCCAACAGAGCGAGGCTTATTCCTTGTAGCTTGGTTGAATGCATTCCAGGGAATCTCACTTTGGAACTCTAAATATATATTTTTTACAGAGAAACCATGTTAGGTGTGGCTGGAAGGTTTATGATTGATTTTTTAGAATTACATGGGTCTTTGTACACTAATCTATGAATTCAACTGCCGCTGGATAGTGTGGCTTCTGTGGGGAAATACCTTTTTTGACAGTTTTCAAATGGACTTTGGGAATAAAGCCTATTGGTAGGTAGGCTGGAGATTGTGGCCATATGAGGAACATGATGAACCTTCCCTTGGGAACTCAGTCACCATTATGAGTATTGGTGATAGTTTTTAAGCCCTCAATATATAAAAATCGAGAAAAGTTGAGTTTCTTTAGGGATGTATGGATGGAGGACCCTGAATGTCCCAGCTTCTCTCTTTCCTTCCTATATGCCTCTTGCAGCAGCTTCTGAAAACTGAGAAACCTGGGGACGATAATCCCTTCTCCAGACCAGTTTCTTCCTTTTTCATATGAAGAACTTTAGGCTTAGAAAAGTTAGGGGATTTCCTAAAGTCACACAGCTATTTCAATCACATAGCTGATTTGTGGCAGAGGACTAGATATGATTTCCAGTATCTAGTGCTTTCCAGCTCTATTAAAAATTCTTTCAGGCACTCTTTAAATTGAATAATTAAATCTTTACGTAACAAGTTTAGTGTTATGTTTTACCATATGTTAAGTCTTTGAAAATAAAATCCTTTGTGCAGTACCTAGATAAGAGCTAATATAAGCAAATTATTCACAGTTCAAATAACTTTTTACGTGTTATTTGATTCATACAACCCTACGGGTAGGAAGGGTGTATGTTATCATTGTCCCTATTTTAGAGATTGACTTATAAAGAATAATGTCACACAGCTAACAAGTTGAAGAATCAAAATTCAAAACTAGATTTTCTCAGCGTAAGATTTGGAGTTGGACTCACTTAAATGAGTTGTGCAGCCAGCCTGGAAGCAAGTTGGAACAAAGCAAACTTCTTGGTTGTGTGATGGTCAAGTGGAGTAGGTGGGCCACTTGCGGGGAAAGGAGGAGGTTTAGGAAAAGGCCCTTATCATTGAACTCTATAGTGAGGGAATAGATAGTGGGTAAAGTAAGAGAGTGGGTTTTGAGACATGGCTGCAGTCAGTATACAGTGTGTGAATTTTACTGAGACATCGTGGTGGAAAGGAGCTCTTCTTTAGACCTAGGTTTGAGTTTCTTTTTCACTGCTAATTAGCTGTGTGACCTTAGGCAAGTCAGTCTTTCTGAGCCTTGGTGGACTATTATCTGAGGATAATATATTAACCTTGTAAACCCTGCTCTGACAGCTCAAAAGTCTTTTTTTTTTTTTTGCTTCCTTCTGGGTTGTTTGTATTTCAGTGTTTTTAGCAGCTATCTAGCTAAATCATGAACTACTTCTATGTTCCTATACTGAATGCAGAAATACTAGAAGCCTCCTACTGAAAGGGCATCAGAATGATACCAGCTGCTGTGGATCAATGAGAGTTTTTACTACCTTTTTTTGTGATATGTTTAATATCCAGTCCCTCTCAAGTTTCGTTCTCACTTTTTATTTTGATTGTTATCTATGAAATAGTAGTTAGTGAATTGTTCCATAATTAATTAACTTTTTTATTTTCCCTAGTTGTATAGGTTTGGAGAGACAGTGTCTATTGTTTTTTGGACAGACACTTGGAGACCAGAAAGCTTCTTTGACAAAGTGAAGAAGAACAGACAAAACGGCATGCACACATTATGCTTACTAGGTACGTGCTGTGGAGTTCCTTTAGGGTCACAATAAGGAGTTGTCATATTGTTCTCATTTCAATTTTGTGTGAAGGTGAAAGTGTTCTGTGGGATATAGTCTAGCTATGCATGCCACACTCTCCCCCATAATCTTACGGAGAAATGAATTTTCTGTTCCAAATATGACATGGCTACTCTGGCATACGTGCCGTAGTTCATGCTGCTGCCTACTTATGCCCTAATAGATCCTCTCCAGCATCTTTTACCCATTTGTCCATTAAGACAAATCTGGTCCGTTCATAGCAATTCAATAGACTTGTATTGGGCATTATTTCTTACCAAGTTCCATCCTGTCTTCCTTGAGGTGTCCTTTGAATACTGCAGTATTGATGCTATTAGCATCACAGAATTATAGATCTGAAAGAGATCTGGAGATCATCTAATTGAAGCCTGTTTTACAGATGAAGTTGAAGCCCAGAGATATTGAATCATTTTCCCACTGTCACCCAGCTTATTGGTTGCAGAATTGGTACAATCCAAGTAGCGTATTATTCACCGCTCTTTTCACTGTATTATGCTGCCAAATTCTATTTCCTACCTAGTGTGGAAATAGCTGGGATTGCTGTCTTTGTATACTAAGATGGTGGTACTGATAGAGCTTCAGGAGGAAGGGGCTGCGTTTGTCAGCAGAGGTGCTGGAATTGTACGGATTCACATTCGCTGTCAGTTCCTGTTCTACAGTGTGTGTTGTAAAAATGCTGTAATCAGACCTTTAATCTGTGGCTGGTCAACAGAAAAGAAATAACTGGCATCGTTGATAACTTTGAAATGACACTTACACTTGGAATCAGAAGACAAAATCTGAGTGCTACTGTATACTAGCTAAAGAATATTGTGGTCAGTCCTTACTTTTGCCTTCATTTTTATCAAATAGGAATAATCTTTTCTTGCCTCATGAAAGTGTTTAGAGCAGTACTTCTCAAACGATTTGTGGTAAAGGACCAAGTTTTGCTCTTTTATTTATATATATGTGTGTGTGTATATATATATATATTTTATCTATGCACGCCACACTCTCCCCCATACTCTTGGGGAGAAATGAATTTTGTATATATAGATATACAATGTATATATGTATACACACATATAAAATAAATATATATAAAAATAAATACATATATTTATTTTTTTTTAATTTCTAATCTTTTGTGTCAAAGTCAAATTACTGTGTTTAGTAAACACTCATTCTCACTCCTGTAGTTGTTTTTTTTTTTTATAATTTATTGGGAAAAAAATGCTCACATACTGGCATCAGTCCTTGGATCATACATTGAATTGCACTGTTTTAGTGATACTGTGTGTGAAGTTATCCAGCAGAAGAATGTCTGCCACATAGCACAGAATCAGGGCAAGGAATGAGCCCATGATTTTGGCCTCTCTGCTAAGTACAGATATTCAGAACATTAGAAAAGATTCCTATTTGTCAAAGACATTTAGGTTATTTGTGTAATATAGACAGTTCTCTATTCAATAATATATAATTTGTATATTATCAGAACTCCAATCAATATGTCACTTTTAAGAGAGAAGACTGTAGAAAAGTTTTACTAATGGTTAGCATTTTTTATAGGGTAAAAATCGGAAGTTATCTAGCAGAGGTTAGCAAACTAGAACCCATGGATCAAATCTAGCCTACTGCCTGTTTTATAAGTAAAGTTTAATTGGAACACAGCCGTGCTACTTCATTTATGTGTTATGTGTGGCTGCTTTCATGCTGCAGTGGCAGCAGTTAAGTGATTTTGACAGGAACCTGTGGCCCTCAGAACCTAAAATATTTACTACCTGGCTCTTTACAGAACAAGTTTACTGACTCCTGATCTGAAGTGAATTCTGTGTGATTTAATGGAGTACACCCTGTATCCTCCAGTGATTCTCTTTCCCATTACCTTGTATTATTTCTTCTAAGTCTTACCATCCATCTGAATTGTCTTATTAACTTGTTGGTTTTCTTCCCTGCTTCATAAGAGCAGGGGCTTTATCTTGCTCATTCCTCTCTTCCTAATGTCTAGCAGTCTGGCACAATGTAACTGTTTAAGAAATACGTAATGGAATTTAATTAGCTGAAGTTTACTTTTAGCTTATATTCTCAGACTTGATCTTATTACCCATTGGCACAGAAAATCTTTAACTCTTGCTAGTTCGTTCAGTTCCAGCTAGAATACATTCCTTTTACTCCATTAACACTGACACCTCATTGATTCTAGATCTAGGTCTAGATCATACCATGCATGCTTCTCTAACATTTTTTTGGCTATGCCTGTATCCCACAATTAAGTGGTGTGATAATGTTTTCTTATTTTAGTTTATGATCAATGCAATTTAGTAATCCATTGCTAATTAGCTTTATAGTTTTGTGTTTGGATTTTCCGTATGGAAAGATACTGGTCTTCCTTTTTTTATAGCTCTTACTGGTAGGCAGACTGTAACATACTTGTTAATTCATGTGGAATATGCCATTAGACACAGCCATCATGTTATCTTAAACTTAGATCCAGTTCAGGCCAGCAGTATGTAGAAAGTCAAACTACAAACAATCTGAGATGGACAGCCATTAAAAGGACTTTTATTAGAGGCAGAAGTAGAAGCATATGCAATTGAGGGATGAAAAATAGAGATTCATTGAGCTCGGATACAAAAAAGTGTGTGTATGTGTTTTATACTAGAACTGAGAGGTTTTAAAACAGAACAGGGAGGAAAGTAGTCTTAGGAGGCAAGCTACCTGATAAGATCTTCATGTATCATAAAAAATTGGGGAAAGGAGGAAAAATAGGGTTTATCTTTTGGAAAGACAGAAGATCAATTTACAGTATTCATTGAGTATTTACTCTATGCCTACTGTGGAGTTAGGTTCTTCTGAAGTACTAAGAAAGTATTAGACATGGGTCCTGTCCTCAGGGTTTTGAAATCTAGTTGGAACTAGTGTGCTGTGTACATGAAAGTTGAGAGAACAATTAAATTGTATGGAGAGGCAGGAAGGACAAACCAGAACTTTGGCTCTTGAACTCTCTCTAAGAGCTGCCTCTTTTCTTGGCTTTCCTGGGAAAAGACAAACAAGGTTAAACAATATATCTTCCTTGCTCCATTAACAAAAACAGGAACAAGATGTGAGGTATAAGATATCATGATTCCAAATTCTCAAACCATAGATCTCATCATTTAATCATCTGGAATTCTCATTATTTAAATTAGTATGTATTTATTGAATGCCTGCTATGGGCCATGCCCTGTAGGGATTAGTGAGACTATATCATGGTAAGAAACCGTAGTGAATTTAAAATTTACTTGGAAAGACAAGACTGATATATATGATGTAAGTAGAGATTAATAAAATGTAGCATGAATTGTATGGATATTTCAAAGGACAAAGAGCATTTGAGAGGAAGTCAGAAAAGGCTTTCTGAAGGAGTTGGGACTTTTACTCTACTTAAGGGGTGGATAGTTTAAGATGGGCTGGTGGTAGTAGAGCCATGTGAACAAATTTATTCAGTAGAATTTATGGAGTATCTACTAGGTACTTTGCATTATGCTAGGTGCTGGTACTAAGATGAATAGGAGAAGCTTACATTCTAGCAAGTAGAAGTAGAAAGGAATAATTATGGCCTGTGTGAAGACAAGGGGAAAGTATCAAGATAGGTCTGGCTTGAGATTAATTTACTAATGCAATCTTCTGTTCAATTAAAAAACATTTGCCTGTAAAAATTCTCCCCAACCCTCTTCATTTTTAAAATCACATTCTGTAGAGCATATCCTTAAAAAGTAAAAAAATTAAAATATTAAATTGAAAACTTAACTGTGACAAATAACATTTCAGAAGCTCAAGGTGAATACATTAATAAATGTGTTTAATTTTTAAAAAATATTACAACTGTTATGTAAAGGAGATCTAAGTTGACTTACATATCATTAATTGTATTGTGGGCCATATTTCAATAATAGATATACATTTTTTCCTATATATGCCAGGCAAATGGAAGTATTAAATAATTAATGATATTTCGAACCCGAAAACTACATTCACTGCTGATTCCAAGAACATTTAGAAATACTTATAAGGGATTATCTCTGAAGTATTTTCTAAGCAAATACTTAGTATCCTTTATAAGAAAAACTTTTATAATTACTTGGGAAAGATGTAGAATTCTATCAAAAAGACCCCTCAGTTGCACTATATTTATTTTTGCAAAAACAAACTTTGACCTAACCATTTGTTTTCAGCATGTGGAACAGGAAGCAGCTGTTGCTCTTGCTGTTGTGTACCGAGTTCCTGTGAGGATGTAGAGTGATTCTGCTTTTTTACCTTCAACCAAATTGTTTAGCTGAGCATCAGTGATTAAAAAGTATAAAGAATCAAATCTTTGTGATGCTTGTATTGTCAAGCTTTATGAGAGCAAAGACTATGTGTGTTTTGGCCACTGTGGTAGCCCTATACCTGGCTACCAGTCAGTGCCCGGGAAATCTTAATTAAAGTACGAATATTTGGGATTAAAGTGTTTATTCATAAGTTATTAGGCACATCTTACCATTCACAAGAAAGCAAAAGTCTCTTTTCAGAATGTGGTAAGGGTTCTATTTATGTTACATGCATTGAAGCTTATATTCTAGTGCCTGAAAAATAGGTAAGAAGAAGAACTTAACAAGACTTTTCAGCTGGATCTATGCAGTTACCAGCTAATAGAAATGAACACAAAGATTTTGATTAGCTGTTAGGTGATGTATATGCCAGTATTTATCTAACTCTTTTCCTGTGTCTTCTTTTCCAAGAGGAAATTCAATCCTTTCAGGATGGTCTCAGGGCCAACTTCATGCTTGTTTTCTAACTAATGACCTTTACACAACCACAAGCTTCCATTCTTCTTTATATTTCCTCTAAAAAGTGGCCAGATACAAGTGTGAGGGAAGATTGTCACAGACTCTCAAATTAGCTTTTTGGAGACTTGAGAATAATGTTTACCACAAATTTAGGTGACTCAGCTCAAGTTTACACATAGAATTTCGGGTAAAGTAGTTAATTAAAAGAGAACTATTTTTTACTTCCTACAGATATCAAAGTAAAGGAGCAGTCTTTGGAAAATCTAATCAAGTAAGTTCTTATTCTGAGAATGCTTACATCTGTTTTAATTCCATGAACAATAAGTTCTACTTAAATGACATGAGTTCTAAAGATTGTTGAAAATCAGTTTTCAGTAACGTGCAAAATTAAATAGTTTCAATCTTATGAAACAGTGTGATAGATAGAGTGGAAATAGCAATAGATTTCATCGGTTCAGTACTGAGAACAGTGGTTGGCACCTAATAGGCATTTAGTAAATATTTGTGAAATGAGTTAATTGGGAGTCAGAAGACATGGGTTTGAGTCTTGAATTGGCCTCTGGTTATGTACCCTTGGGCAAGTTACTTCCATTTCTGAGCCATATTTTCATCATTTGTATAATGGGAGTAATAATCCTTTTTTGCTTATAGATGCAGTGTACCATACAGTAACTGCTACCCACATGTAACTAATGAGCACTTTAAATATGTATGGCTAATGTAACTGAGGAACTAAATTTATAATTTAATTTTAATTAAATGAAAACTAATACTCAACTTAGTTATTAGAAAACATTTAAGTATATTTAGAACAATTCAATATGTAAATCTACTTTTACAACCGTGAATTTTATGAAATCTAAATACAGATAAGTATTTCCAGTGAAAATTTGACATTTGAATTAAGATGTGCTAAAATATAAAATACATTCCAGAGTTCAAAGACAGTACAAAAATAATCTTTAAAAATTTTTTATAGGAATAAATGTTGAAATATAACATTCTGGATATATTTGGTTAAATAAATATATCATTAAAATTAATTTTGTCTTTTTTTTGCTTTTGTTAATTTGGATACTATAGAAAGTTTTAAATTATGTTTATGGTTTACATTATATTTCTCTTGGACAGTGCTGACTTATAGAATTGTTTTGAGAGTCAGTAAAATAATCTACATGAACTGTTTTGTAAACTGCAAAAGCAATGTTTTGTTTTGATCATTGGGCAAATGTGGTAGGTTTTTGAGGCATATGGAAGTAAACATATCTTATCCTCCAAGATTTTGAGATATTTATCACTTTAGTTTACTTTTCTTAGAGGAAGATGTGCAAAGAAGAATATGTGGTTTAAACATGGTAATAAAAATGAATACTATAGAACCTGATTAAACTAAGGTATAGAACAAATTGTGACTTATTTGAAATTATTTTTGCCTAAAGTATCACTTTGAATAAAAGTAACATTCATTTAAACATTTATCTTTAAGTTGTTGGACTTTTATTTCTGCCATCATTTCAGTAAGTTGAGAGGGTATGGGAAGTAGAACAGTGAAAAAAGCATTAGAAACTGAAGATAAACAATCACTGTATCTGTGCTTTAAATATTTAGAGTGGATAGCAATTGACAGCTTCCAACAGAATGTAGACTGTGGTAATTGAGTATACCTGGGGGAGTGATTGTGTTAAAAATGTATTTTGTAATTTTATGGCTAAGAACAGTGGCATCTAATTTTACACTTACAGAGGAAGGAAGATCTATGAACCTCCTCGTTATATGAGTGTAAACCAAGCAGCCCAGCAACTTCTGGAGATTGTTCAGAATCAGCGAATACGAGGAGAAGAACCAGGTACTCCAGAACCTTAGAAGGGCTCTCATCTTCCCCTACTGCTGCACTGAGATGTGTATATAACACCTGACACACACACACACACACACACACACACACACACACACACACACACACACACACACACACACACACACACACACACACACACATATACCAACACCACTGAAGCGCAAGTCAGTGTGTTTGCATGGTATTTTTCCTTGTCACTTTTTTTCCACCTGTACCTTAAATTTCATAGGCTGAAAGTTCTACTGAAAGAAAAATAATGGAGTTCTTTCTAGTAAAATTAATATCATTCTAGAGAGTAAGGATTCTTCACAAATTATAAATCAGATTTTATGTAAATTGTTTATATGTAAATATTTTGGTAAAATACAGAACTTCCATTTTAGCCCAAATCTATGATGAGCTCTATAGAGCAAAAGTATACTTATTCTGCTTTTTTCTCATTCTCAACACTAAGACCAGGAGTAGTTTTCTTCATGATAAAAGACAGGAGAATTTATCCTTATATTCCTAATATCTAGACATAGTGTAATAGATGTAGTATGTAACAAAATGTTCATTGTCAGTAAATTTTTACTGAGAGGTTCTTAAATGAATCTGTCATTATATTCTGTTATAAGGTGCTGGCTGGCTTTGAGCACCTATTTCTTGATATAGAAAATATACGTGAAGAGATTCTTGAATAACCATTGGCCCTCTCTCTGTAGGTCTTGTTCAAGTCATGAAACAATCTGCAAGGGTGCTCTATATCTATATCTTTGCACAGAGTTCCTTACATGCCTACTTGTCCTTGTAGAAATCATTTGCCACATTTTGACCATATTTAAATTAGCTTTCCCAGCTAAACAGAACCACAAAAGGGTCAGCCTTTCAGCTGTCGCACCAGAGTGAATAATACTAAAGTTCACTGTGTTGGTTATTTTGAACTTAAAAGCATATGTAATGTCATATGCCTATTATTTGTTAAGGGCTAAGTAGTTTACTGAGTACTTTCATATCTGTTATCTTAGCCCTTAAACCACCATTTATGAGAGATGGTATTCCATTAAAAAAAAACAAACTGAAGTTTGTCACATAGCTAAGTGGCCAAGCACAGACTCAAATCTGTGTATTTATCTCATAATCCCCTGTTTTTTTCCAGTATATCTTGATCAATGTGAACATATCGCAGATATTTTATTTAAAATATAAGCATGTAATAAACATTGTTCACTCAGAATCTACTTAAAGACAAATGCTATGCAATAAAGTATGGACACCGGTAATTAATTATTCATCAAGTCCTAAAAGTTTAAACCAAGGTAAGCCTTTGAAATTCTGAAAGGGTAAAGTTAGAAAGTACTATTTTACTTTATATGTCAGGTAGTACAGATATTTGGAAAAGCCTTAGATAAATCAGTAGATAATGTGTCCATAATGAGTGACTAAGGAGATTTAATATATTGGGGACTTCTTTAAATGTACTTTTGGTACAGTGTTAGTTTGAATGGATTCAGGATAATGCATTTGCTGAATTGAATTTTTTTTTTTTTAACAGCAGTCACCAAGGAGACTCTCTGTGTTGGCTTAGCCAGGGTTGGAGCTGAGGACCAGAAAATTGCAGCAGGCACTTTGCAGCAAATGTGTACTGTGGACTTGGGAGGACCATTACATTCCTTGATTATCACAGGAGGCAGCTTGCATCCACTGGAGATGGAGATGCTAAGTCTGTTTTCCATACCAGAAAATGGCTCAGAATCCCAAAGCATTGATGGACTCTAAACATAGGCATTTCCTATTGTTAGATGTTAATTTCAGTTATATATGCCCATACACATATTTGTATAAGAAATCAAACAGGTCTTTTGGTTTACCTAATAAGTATAAAACGGGTGACCAAGAAGAAAGAGGTTGACTCAACAATGCTTGGTTTCCTGTAGCAATGAATTTTTTCCCTATGATATCATCAGTTTTTGCTGCTATTTTGGCAGTTTTTCAGGATGTACATATGTGGAACAGACCAAGCTGGAAAACTTATAGACATCCATAGACAGAATCATTTAAAAGCAGTTTTTGTTTATGAAATCAGTTTATGCAAGGTGGAACTTTCTTCTTTCTTAAAAAGTCTGATGTCCTGACTGCAAGATAAGTTGTCCTGACAGCATTTGGAATTAATGCATATAAACAGAGGTGGGAAGAATAAGTCCCCACCCAACAGTCCTACTCACTTAAAGCTCAGCTGAGCACATGCCACAAAATGACATCCTCTTGAATTGCCTTGTCTTGTTTAGCTGACGTCCTAATTATGTGCCTCATATTCTGCTGTATTTTGGAGGTTATATAATTGTTGAATTATAAATGTTCAGCCAGCCACGTACAGTTGCTGTTTGTCTTTCACATCCAAGCCGACAAATGGAAAACTTACTGACTACAAAATAAAATTTTTTAAAATTTAAGTTTGAAGGCAACAATGGATTGGTCAAGATTTGTCATATCACTTAACAGTTAATATGCCTCTGTATGTATGCAAGTAGCCACATTCTTATTCCTAGTTGTAAATCACACTCCATTTATTATGTCTTATTCTATACATCTTATACTTTTTGTCAGTTTATAACAGAAATAGCTTTGCTACGTGTTAGTTTCGTTGGTCTAACTCTGAATACAGTTGACCCTTGAAAAACACAGGTTTGAACTGTGTAGGTCTGCATATACGCAGATTTTTTTCACTTAAATACATACTACAGTACTACACAATCCATGGATGATTGAATCCTTGGATGGTTGAATCCATGAATGTGGAACCATGGATGTTTTCAACTGCATGGAGGGTCAGTGCCCCTAATCCCCACAATGTTCATGGTCAATCAACTGTGTTTCCATGGCCTAATCAACTTATCTGACCTCTCTGTTTAGTAGATTCATGGGAAGTTGAGCAACTACTTCCTTACATCTCGGAGCATTGATTAAGAAGAGATTATTTTGAGTTATTTCATTAAATTTGAGATAAAATATATTTTAATATATGTGAAACATTCTATTTTCAATCTGTTGGATGAAAAAGAGGAGAGAGCCAAGGACATTTAAGTACCAGTTCTGTATTGTTTTTTTCCTAAGGCGTTAAACAGTGAAGAATTATGGAATGAAGGCCTTCTGGTTCTGGTAGTAGTAGAATAGCCTGTAATGTACAAATCCTCCCAATTATAAACTCTGGAAAAATATAATAAACAACTGTCTAAAGGCACTGGGGAGTGACCAGAAGCAGCCTGAAAACTATGCTTATATGACTTTTCCCTCAGGGCGTTCACCAGTCTGCCTGGTGAGGCGGTGGCTAGAACTGAAGAGGAAGTTGCAATCTTAATGACTTGAGGTGTTGGAGGAATTGGGGGCTGCGTGAGGAGCTGTGAGTTGAAGGAGGAAATTCTAGAAATGAAAGTGGCACTGATGGAGGAGCCTTCCAATCTGCATATAATTTTCTTTTAAGTCTTTGACTAACTCCTGCATTGTGCATGTGCAGGGAAGACTCTAGTGAACCTGGTGGAAAGCCATAGCCGAAAGGCTGAAAAAGCTGGGCAGAGATTGTTGCTCTCTCTTGCAAGAAAAAACAGAGTTTGAATCCCAACAAGTTAGAAGGCTTGGTAAGTACCTTAGGCTTTCCATCAAATCCCTAGAATGGTTGTATATTAGCAGTAAAGACTGTGCCCAGGAGTAAGGATCTGTGCTAAAACTAAAGAAAAAAATCTTTAACATAATGTAAAATCAAGCCTCCATAAAATCAAAGTGACTAGCCAGTAATTTAGCTGCGTGCTGGACCAAAGCTTATTACTTCCAGAGTGTGATAACAAAATGAATCAATCTATCAACAATATCTAGAATACTATAAAATATTATGAGGCATGCAATGAAACAGGAAAATATGACTTATGGTCAAAAAGAGAAAAGCATGTAGTAAAAAGAGATCCTAACCTAATTCAGATATTAGAATTAGCAGACAAGGATTTCAAAGCAGCTATCAGAACTATGTTTGAGGATGAAAAGGAAAAGTGAATGAATATAAATGGGTGATCTTCAGCAGAGAAGTGGAAACAAAAAAACCCAAAATAGTTGGACTTAACAGTGTGCAGATGATTAATAGAAATTATTGATATCTATCTGAGGAATAAAGAAAAAAGTTTGGAGGGAAGGAAAAAGAAGTACAGAACCTCAATGCCATGTGGGTCAATATCAAGCCGTGCAACATATATGTAACTGGATCCCCAGAAGAAAAACAGGAAGGAAATAGGGCAGAAAAAATATGAGTAAGTAAAGGCCAAAGTTTTCCCAAGTTTGGTGAAACTATGAATATACAGATCCAGTAAGTTTAGTGAACTCCAAGCAGAATAAATGTAGAGAACACCACACCTAACACATCAGAGTTAAAACTGATGAAAACCAAAGGTAAGAGAAAACCTTTTTTTTTATCAAGCTTTTTATTGGAGTGTAATTGCTTTACACTGTTGTGTCAGTTTCTGCTGTACAACAAAGTGAATCTGCTGTGTTTATACATATATCCCCATATCCACTCCCTCCCGTGACTCCTTTCCACCCTCCCTATTCCCACCCCTCTAAGTCATCACAAGTCATCGAATTGATCTCCCTGTGTTATGCAGCACCTTCCCGCTAGCTAGCTATTTTACATTTGGTAGTGTATATATGTCAGTGCTACTCTCTCACTTTGTCCCAGCTTCCCTTTCGCCCCCCTACCCCATGTCCTCAAGTCCGTTCTCTACATCTGCGTCTTTATTCTTACCTTGTCGCAGGGTTCATCAGTACCATATTTTTAGATTCCATATATATGAGTTAGCTTACGGTATTTGTTAAGAGAAAATCTTAAAAGCCACCGAAAGTGGTATTGCGGAACCCACCAGGGAATAATAAAAATTGACTACTTCTCATCAGAAATAGCACAGGTCATAAGAAAATAGACAAAATCTTTACACAAATTCAAAAGCAAAATGAAATTATCTGTTCAGCGTTCTATATCCATTAAAAATATCCTTCAAAACTGAAGGCAAAATAAAGCAATCTTCATGAAAACAGAAGGGCTGAAGGTAAATGACATCAGCTAGAAGGAAGGAAATAAGTAAGTATAAATGATTATCAGGTTTTCTTTGCTTCATGTTTTTAAAAGACAATTGCCAATTTAACATAGTATTGTGGCATATATGTAGCTGTAAAATATATGCAAACAGGAACACAAGTTACAGGGGGTGAAGGGAGTTATGCAGGGGGTGAAGGGAATTATGTATAATTATAGTTATGCAGGTTGCTACATTTTATTTGAAGTAGTAGAACACTAACTGTAAGGAGACTGATAAGGTAAGGGTATATATTGTAATCCCTTGTCAACTACATGTCAACACATGGCAGAAGTAAAAAAAAAAATAAGGAATTAAAAGTGAATACTGAAAGATACATGATTAACCAAAAGAGGGCAGGCAAGGAGGAAATAAAGGTCAAAAAACAGGACAAAGAGAAAACAAATAGTAGAATGGTAGACTTAAATTCAACCAAACCAATAATTGCTTAAATGTAAATTAGGTAGTCTGATTAAAGGACTAGTTCTTTTTTTTTTAAAAGCTCAACTAAAAAGAGTTACCCTTTAAATATAAAGACACAGGATGAAAGTAAAAGAATGGGGGGAAAATAGGCCATACAAACAGTAAGCATAAGAAAACAAGGGGCTATATTAACTTAAGGCAAAATAGACTTCAAAAGAAGGAGTATACTGGAGATAAAGACTTTTCATAAAGAGGAAAGGGGCACTTCATGAAGACATATCCTAAATGTGTACGCATTGAATACCAGCTTGAAAACAAATGAGGCAAAAATTGACGAAACTGAAGGATGATAGACAAATCTACAATCAAATTTGGGGATTTTAACAACCTTCTCTCAGCAACTGATAGATATAAACAAAACATCAGTAAAAATATTGATTTGAACAACACCAACCATTTGGGTCGAATTGATAGATCACTACAGCCAACAGTGGTAGAATAGACATTATTTTCAAGCACATATGAAACATTCACTAAAGTAGACTATATGCTTGGCCATTGACCACAATGGAATTAAATTAAAAATTGCTGACAAAGAGATGTCTATGAAAGTCCCAAATACTTGGAGATGAAACAATACATTTATTTTTAACTGAATAAAAACAAAAATGTGAAAATTTGTGGGATGCAGATCTTAGAAATTTATGCAGATGCAGTGCTTAGAAATTTATTGCTTTAGGGACTTCCCTGGTGGCGCAGTGGTTAAGCATCCACCTGTCAATGCAGGGGATACAGGTTTGATCCCAGGTCTGGGAAAATCCCACGTGCCGCAGAGCAACTAAGTCCGTGCGCCACAACTACTGAGCCTGTGCTCTAGAGCCCAAGAGCTGCAACTACTGAAACCCGCGCGCCTAGAAGCCCATGTTCCACAACAAGAGAAGCCAATGCAAGCGGGCAACGAAAACCCAACATAGCCAATAAATAAAGAAATTTATTTAAAAGAAAAAAAGAAAAATTTATTGCTTTAGAATAGAAAAGAAAGTTTTAAAATTGGTGATCTGTTTTCATTTTAGAAAGCTAGAAAAGGAAGAGCATATTAAGCACTAAGTAACTAGAAGGAAGAAAATACTGAATATAAGAGCAGAAATTGGTGAAATAGGAAATGGACAAACAGTAAAGAAAATTAAAGCCAATAGAATGTCAAAATTTTTAAAGGCTAACAGTAGTAAAAGTTGCCAGGATATGCAGTAACTGAAAATCTCATTATTGGTAGGAATATAAATTGGCACAACTACTTTGGTAAATAGTTTCTTATAAATTAAACATTACAACTGCCCCATAAACTAGCAAAACCAGTCCTAAGTATTTACTCAAAAGAAATGAAAACATACTGACAAAAAATAGTCTGTGTATGTTTATATCTTTGTATATTTATTCATTCATAGCCCCAAACTGAAACCAAGCCATATGTCCATTACAGGAGAATGGATTTAAAAAGAGAAAGGATTTAAAAATTGTATGTTTTACCATGGAATATTTCTTAGCCATAAAACAGAATGAGCTATTGACTCACACAAAAACATGAGGACCTTTCAAAAACATTAGGTGAAGGAAACCAGACACAAAAGAGTACTGTACACTTTCATTTATATGAAGTACAGCAACAGCCAAAACTAATGAAAAGAAAACAGTGATGACCTATGGAGACAGTGAACAGTGACTGGAAGGGGACCAAAAGGAACCAGGGCCATGAAAAGTTTCTGTATCTTGATGGGGTATAAATATTTACCAAAATTCACTCAGTTATATAGATTTAGGATCTGTGCATTTTTCTGTGTTAGGAGTACCAGATAAAATAGGTTATGCATTTAAGTTGAATTTCAGATAAACAATGAATAATTTTTTTAAATACAAGTATGTCCCATTCAATATTTGGGACACATTTATAAAAAAAATGTGCGGGCTTAGTTGCAGTATGTGGGATCTTAGTTCCCCGACCAGCGATCGAACGCTGGCCTCCTGCATTGGGAGTGCAGAGTCCTAACCACTGGACCAGGGAAGTCCCAGGTTTTGAGTATTCTTTATAAGTTCTGGATACAAGTTCTTTGTCAGACTGTGATTTGCAAATATTTCCTCCCAATCTGTGGCTTGTCCTTTTATTCCTTTAACCATGTCTTTGGTAAAGCAAAAGTTTTTCATTTTGATAAAATCCAGTTTGTTAATTTTTTCTTGTATAGATTATGTTTCTGTTACCATTGTATAAGAACCTATCACCAAACTCAAGGACGTGTAGATTTTATCCTATGTTTTCTTCTAAAATTTTTACAGTTTTGCAGTTTACATTTAAATCTGTAATACATTTTGTTAATTTTTGTATGAAGTGTGAGTTTTAGATGAAGGTTCGTTTTTGTTTTTGTTTTGCATATAGATATTCAGTTGCTCCAACACAATTTGTTTAAAAAGACCATCTCTATTGAATTGTTTCTGCCCTGTTGTCAAAAGTCATTTGGCCATTTTTGGTTTGACCATATTTGTGTGGATCTATTTCTGAACTCTTTGCTCTTCTGTTGATGTATGTCTCATTCCCTTCTGTAATACTACACTGTCTTGATTTCTTCAGTTTTATGATAAATCTTGAAAACAGCTACTGTAGTTCTAGTTTTTTTCTTTTCTTCAAAATTATATCTATTTAGGCTGCACTGGGTCTTCGTCGCAGCATAGTCTTTCACTAGTTATGGTGTGTGGGCTCTGGAGCGTGTGGGCTCAGTAGTTGAGTTCACTTTGTATGTTTTTATTTTGGTTTACTATTCTAAAATTTCCATTTGGTTCTTTTTTATATCTTCAATTTTCTATTTTAACTTTTGTTGCAAGGTATGTGACTGTTCAAGCATTTTTGTAATAGCTGCTTTAAGGTCTTTGTCACATAATTCCAACATTGATGTCATTTCAGCCTTGGTATCTGTTGATTGTTTTTCATCTGGAAGTTGAAATTTTTGTGGCACTTTGCCAAGTAATTTGGACTGTAGCTTAGACATTTTGAATATTATATGAGATTCTGGGTCTTATTTAGATTCTATGCTGGCATTCTTTTTGTTTTAGCAGGCAATGAACCTGGTTAGATGCAGGATGCAATTACCAGTCCACCTTCTGTGGACTGTGGTTCCAATGTCAGTTCAGTTTTCAAGGACTGCAGTTCTTGTGATCTATCTCAGGTTTATGTGGGCTGGTTTGGAACCTAGGCAATCTGGGACCTAGCCAATTCGATAGTTTAGTTCTGAAGGTCTTTTGGTATGTGAAATAGGATCAGCTCCAAGCATTAGTGACTTGAGAGTGAACTTTGGGGTTCATAATCAACTTGACAATGTTGCTTTCTGGACCTCCTTCCTCTCTATGATCTCCTCACTACTTCCTGGTTCCCTAGACTCCTTTTTTGGTCCTCTGGCCAGAAACTTGGAGTTCTGTTTACTCTGTTGCTCTGTGTCTCATACCTTCATGATTGGGCCTACATCCTGACCCATATGGAGAGGGGGACAGAGGAAAGAAGCAACAGGGGTTTGTGCTACCCTTTTGAAATCATAACTATCAAACAGAGAAAAATTCTCTTCTCTCAGTTGTAGTTCTTGTGGGTTTCCACAGTTACTGGCCACCACTACAGCATTGTCTGAGAAAGTCTTTGGAAGCCAATGGGAAGTCTTTGCTCCAACCGATGTAACTACAAACGTAGTAACTTTGCTTAGTTTTGAAGGTCTGAGGAAATCATTATGACTTGTGTACAAATGATTGCTCAAGGGGAAGTAGGGTGATGCACACACTGGACAGATAACCCCTGTAAAGCTGAACAGCAGTCTGATCTAACTTAGAAAAACAGTGATGGCTAATCAGACAGGCCTTATTTATAATTTTGGAAGTAGTTATAATGCTTTCAAAAGTCCAGGCCAAATGGCAGATTGCTGTGAAACTATACCTACGCTTAGATGTAAATCTTGATTTCTTGTTTACTTGCATAGTGAGTGTCACCCTTTTAAAATATTATATGTACCTAAAGTCAGGAAATACTTTGCGGAATACTTTTGTTTTCATATTATTTTGTTTTTAATCCTTTGGCTTTAACAGTGACTGTCTTATGAGGAGTACAGTTCACTTTAACAATCCACACAGAACCATTTTTCAAAGAATTGCCAAACCTTATAAGCATAATTTATCCATTTTTTCAATAAATTTTGATTGTTTAAAGTATGCCAGACTTGTTGCCTTTGAGTATTGTCATGCTGTTACCATTATTACTCCTCTTGGTTATAGGAATTTATTAGATAAAATTGAATTATTCATTTACATGTGGGTAGCATGTGCTAAGCCTGAACTTCACAGATTTTTTTTTTTAAAGTCTTGAAGTAGAAAGCTGGATGACCTGCAGATTGTTTTGAATGAGCTAGAATCCTATTAAAGTGGTGTTATCATTTTTTTTTTTCATATATGAAAAATACTAAATTGCTGTCATTCTATCTATATCTGTTAGACCTGCTTGCTTGTTCCTGTCTTTGCTATTTCTCTGATCTGGAGTAATGAGAAGTTTGCTTATTGCCATATCATGGGTAATGAGATTGAATAAGGAGGGAAGAAAAGGCATTATGAGTTGCTAAAGTTGTTTAGAGGAATTTGTATTTGATAAGCATTTAGAGAGCCACTCAAGATTCCTGAGCTGAAGGAATAAAAGTGGGAACTGGGAAGCTTACTTTGTTAGTATAACACAGGGTGGCTTTCTGGAGGGAAGGAAGCAAAAACTCTAGATAAAGAAAGATTGGGTAGTGAGCTGTTATAGTAAATAACTTGCCTAAACCTGTATGTAAACAGAAGAGGCTGCTCTAAAGGGGTGTTGATAGGCCGCTGTAGACTTCCATTAGGCCAGAGGCTAATTCCAGAGAATACAGGAAAGGCAGGGCAGGGAGTCCCTGGCAGATGCTCCAGCTCTAGCAGGTCCAAGTCCACTACGCAGAAGGGCAAGCAGAAGGTAATCAGGAAACCAGGATAGGGGAAATGTTTTTAAAGGGCCTGGACAGGGGTCTGATTCAGCAGAAATTCCTTGTACTTCCTGCCTAAGGCCAGAAGTGTTTTTGTGGTGTGTTGGGGGTGTGTGTGTGCTGAAATGGAGGTGGTTAGAGTTGGGCGTGGAATAGATGGGAAGTCAGAGAGTTCCTCAGAGTGACTCTGCATACAGTTATCAAAGAGGTGCTAGAGTAGGGCAGTGGGAGTGGAAAGGTGAATTTAAAAGATTTCCAAAGAATTGTTGCAGGAAGAGGGACCCCTTCCAGGGCCCAAGAGTGGGCTCTTGTCTAACACTCGGAAATGAATTGTCTGAGGAGACACACGTGCTGACAAAGCAAGAGACTTTATTGGGAAGGGGCGCCCGGGCGGAGAGCAGGAGGGTAAGGGAACCCAGGAGGACTGCTCTGCCACGTGGCTCACAGTCTCGGGTTTTATGGTGATGGGATTAGTTCCTGGGTTGTCTCTGGCCAATCATTCTGACTCAGGGTCCTTCCTGGTGCTTGCCTTGCTCAGCCACTATGGATTCCACAAGAAGGATTCTGGGAGGTTGGTAGGACATATGGACTGGTGTCTCCTGTCTTCCTTTTGACCTTTCCCGAATTCTTCCAGTTGGTGGTAACTTGTTAGTTCTGAATTCCTTACCAGGACCTCCTGTTTAAGATAACTCATACAAGTGGTTACCATGGTGCCTGGCCAGGGCAGGCGGTTTCAGTCAGTGGTTCCCCACAGAATGAGGAGGATTTTGTGATAGGGGATTCAGGAAATGGGAGGTGGCAAAGGCAATGCTTAGATTTCTGAGAATTCTGTAAGGAATTCTTACAGAAATGGTAGTTGAAAAGAGATTTGAGTGGGAAAGGTAAATGGTTTTTTCTCTTTGTTGAATTTGAGGTGCTGGTAGTTCTGCCATGGTTGCGACAAGAAGTAAGCCACTGATGGCTTTTGATTAACTCTACAAACTAGGGAGGAGTGAAGCAATATTACTAGGAGCTACAGAAATGGTTAGAAAGGAAGTGGAAGAAGCACGTGTAGACCACATGCAAGATACTTGACAACAGACACACTGAGGGTAAAGCCCTCATTGTGGGGCAGAGGCTGATAGGAGGAGGAGGAGGCTGCTCTGTTAAGAGTATGTCTGAGAAGGTCGGATGAGTGGGATCTGCGGTCTTGTGGAAAAGTTATTTTTAAAAAGAACTGATTCACTTTGTTGTACGGCAAAACCTGGCACAACAGTGTAAAGCAATTATATTCCAATAAAGAGCTTAAAAAATAAATAAAATATCCAGAAAAAAAATAAAGAATTTCTTCTGATTAGAGAGAAAAATTTTAGAAGGATAATGGAGGCTCATGTCAGATGTTTTTGGTCTTCATTTCTTATAAGCTGAGATCATTGAGAATTCAGGTGAGAGGACAATCTGGCATTAATGGAAATATCTGGAAATACTTTGAGACTTGTTTATGAGGTAAAAATAGAGTAGGAGGATCCACGATGAGGATCTTCACAATGTTAAGATACTTCCAGGTCTCCTACCATCTCCTCTCTCCTGATCAGTTTTGCTGTTTCTGGGCACTGAGAATCATTCCTTCCCTTACATTCCTTAAAACCTCCAGAATCTGTTCCAATAACTGTTAAATTCACAGTGTTCTTTTTCAGTTCATCAAACTAATAGACACAATTCAGGTAAAGATTTTTAAACAGAAATTTTATTGGAAGAATTCTGATACAATTGTTTATCATTCTTTTTAAATACATCTGAGGTTAAACAAAATATGTACATGAATGTCTTCAAGTAGAAAGGAGTGAAATATACACTATGAATTTGTTGTGTTGTTCTTAGGCAAATCATAATTGCTCACTTTAGCATATTCAAACCAAATTACAACATGGTCTTTGACATTCCAACCGACCCTTGTACTCAAACTTTTTTTTAGAAATGTTTTGATGCCATACTTTTCACCAAAGGACTCAAACCCAAATTCACACTTAGCCACATGTTAAGAAACCATTAAAGACAGGGAGGCAAAGCGTTGTAGGGGTGTTCAGAATATACTAAGAAGGGATTTGGCAATTTTTCATTCACAGTATTTCTGATATAAAAGACCCATTCTGTTTATTGATCAAACTCACAAATGTTGGGGCAAAATATCACTTGGGCAGAAATATCACTGAATTTGCTGCTATTAGAGGAAGCAATGAGATTACTTGACAAGCTCTTGAAAAGATACATCTAGTTCAGAAGAGAATCTTCACTGGGCTTAACTGATGCATGATATATGATATATAAAATTCAAATACTAAAATTCAAAATAAAGCTTTTTTTCCCACTGGTGAAAAAGGGAAGTTTTACATTGGCTGTAGCAATGAAAGAGATGGAAGATAAGTAAAGAAATAAAAAAGAAGCTCTACTAAAATTTAGCATTTAGAGGGAAACAGAGAGAGAAGATAACAGCTATCTTAGGAATATTTAAGTCACTGAATGAATACATGTAGTGTTGTTTTTACAGAAGCACCATCAAGATATAACTTTGAAAGAGTTTTGGATGAAAATACATCTGGGATAAATGAAATAGAATGTTATACACAGGTCCTTAAAGTAATAGGACTATGGCAATTTTCTATAAAAACAAAGGAGAATGTGGTTTCTCATTAGGCTACACAAAAATATAAAAATTCAAGTGACCCAGGTTCCACAGTCCCAGTTCTACCAAATTCCTGTACAACAGCATGCAAAATGGAAACCATCTCTGTATTTCCACTGTTCCTATATTAAAATGAAGGAGCAGCTTACAGGGCTACTTGAAAAAAAAAATGGCAGAAGTGAATATAAAGTCACTCATTTGTGCAAAAATGCCAAAGAAAAGCTGAGATGTCTTCTGTAATAAACAGTAAATTACTGGTTTTACCTGTCCCCAGTCCTTACTTGTGTATCCATTACTGTCTACGATATTTACTCACTGGTTATCCAAACATTTACTGAGCACGTAGGTGTAAATTCATGCTAAGTTTGCTGACAACAGGATGTATGAGACAAATATTTTTTTTTACTGACTTTCCATCGTGATCAGAATTACAAATATTAAATTTTCAAAGCCATGGGAAGAGTTCAAAGTTAAACATTATTATTACATTTAAGCATAGATTACTACTAATTATGAAATATATTTCTTTTTGAAAAGGTGTCTATAAAATGTAATGTTGTAAATCAAATCCTATGTATCCCTCTCATGCAGTGCAAAATTATTTGTACTTCTTAGAAGACAACTTCTTACTAACTAGGTTAATGTCTCTTGGCCAGGAGTTCAGTTTCTCTTCACTCACACTGGTGCTAACACGACTGAATCAGTCCCTTTTTTAAGCAGCTTACTCTGTGTCAAGAAAACTTTTTACTTTCTTTTTTAAAAAAAGGTCTTAAAAGTGCTTAAAGGAGCTCCGATCGCTCTCTTTAGCCTGCACAGTTTAAGTTAAATGGCAAAGGTAATACGCATAAGAGAGCATCCAAAGAAGGAATGAGTCTAAACAATGTATATATAACTATTCCCCTATATCAATTTTCTCATGGTGATGGTTCATGACTTTATAGGAGAGTGTGTTTAGATCTGCTACAACTTCTTGGATCTTTAAATCATTGCAGAATGACATATAAAAAAACAGAGTAGTTGTCACCAAAATGTATTGGATCTAGAGTCAGTGCTCTAACACTGGCTATCCCCCAGTTAGATCATTTACATACTCTCAAAAACAGCTTCCTCATCTGTAAAATGGAGTTACAAATTCCTTCCTTACAAGAATGTCGGGAGAATCAGATGATAAAATAGATTTGAAAAAGATCTATCAATCAAAATCATGAAAGATTCTTTATAAAAATATGAGGATTTTAAATGTGATAACATGAAAAAGGCCATACAAAGAGCCTGATACATAAATACTTAATAAAGTTAACCCCCACCCTTTCTTTCTGTATAACTTGTAATTGGGAAATGGTAAACATAAACCAAAGACACCCTCATCAAAGACATTGATTCAACCTTTAAACAGAACTATACTTCTCTGCAAACACATTTTTTGATACCTAATTTTTCACTGTCTTGATTCTACGATAGAGATCTGGATCACTAAGGCTTTTGGGGATCGTGTCTAAAACAATCTTCTATGAATAAACATGTGTTGAATGTTCTTTAAAGAATGAAATAATTTACTTTTTTGTCAAAGTTCTGGTGAATGAGAAAATAATTTGTTTCGAAAATAGTGACAGAAAAAAAAGTTTAACTTTCTCAAGGTAGTGCTTTGAATGAGAGTTGAAAGTAGCATTTGGGATTCTGATAAGACATCAAAATTTTACCTTATTAAAATTTTTGTTTTGTTCTATACAACATTTAATGCCCAATTTTGTGTGGCTCTGAGAATAACGTTAAGAATTCAAGAGCTCTCCAGTGACTGAAAACTGAAAGTAACAAGGATGAAATGGTATGACCTGTGAATTAGCCTGGTTTCTAAAAAGTACCAATTCACAGATTTTAAACAAAATAAAGAAACTAAGCAATCCTTAAATTGGATTTAGTCTTGGGCAGTTAACAGAAAAATTTACTCACAAGTTAAAAGTATTCAACGCACACGTCACTATTTTTTTTAAAAAAACCAGAAACTGGTTTCACAAGAGTAAAAAAGTAAAAAAGAGTAAAAAAAATTAATCATATATTCCATAAAGAATACTATGGAAATAATATTCTAAATCTCATAATTAGCTATGAAAAATAAGACAATAAAACTCCATTTATAAAGTGCCTTAATGTACCAAAAATGGACGTCAGACGTCCTTTATTTAAAAATGCTTCTTCATCACATTTACAGAAAGGCAAATATTACACTGGAGACACAGCACAGTAGAGTAGAAAGAACTCTTGACTTGAGTCAGAAAACCTGGATTCTGCTCTTGGCTTTGCAACTAATTATCTGTGACCTTGAGTAAATGACAGCATTTCTGGCCTTCAATTTTCTCATCTGTAAAATGAGAGGTAGAATGAGACTGCGTCTAAGGACAGTCTCCTTGGATGTAAAATTCTATGTTAATGAATTATTTTTGTTCTTAAATCCGAGCATTATATAAGAGGATGCTACCATATTAATAATATCTATAAAATCGATTATTCCATAGTAGGTAAAAACATTATAGAACTCTGATCAACTGCATCTGGAGTCAATGATTTGGCTGCTTTACAAAGGTGCACAAAAGTCACAGTATTTTTGGCTACTGGTGTATACAAGTAGGCTTTGAAGAACTCTGGAGCATCCCAGGTACACGGGAAATGCCAGTAACATCTGTTACCACTTCCTTATGCCCTTGCAGAAGACACCGTGGGGATGTGCGAGGAACACTGAGCTACAGATAAACTAGATACTGTCCTTCACAAAGAGCACAGTCAGCAAAATAAGGGAGCTGTACACAGGTTAAGCCCTTCATCTTGATTAATATAATCTAGATTTAAAAACACAAAACTAGTATAGGTATATTTCTCTTTGGGGAAGTTTACTTGGCAAGGTAAACTTTCCCTGAGCAATACATATTTGTTCTCCAGAGAATATTTTGGTTTTTAAAATATTATCAAAGTTACACTCAGATTTTTTTCCCCAAGAATTAGTCCAAAAATAGGGACATTCTAAATTTATTTTGTAAGAATAATCAAGTAGTATTTCTCAGTGAAATTATCTACTTTAGCAATACATCTGTGCCAACAACATTGAGAAGACACAGTTACTTCCTAAGAGTGAGAAAAAAGTTCCTTTTTTTCTTGCTGCACACACAGGTTTAAGAACATTTCATTAAAGCATGAATGTTAATGCTAACCTGCTAAATGATATGAACTGGAGATCTCTTGTAATAGGTGCAAAATTAAGAGTTTCATCTCAGTCAAATGTCCTATGTGTATACTCTGTTCTTTATCAAAGATAAAAACCATACTCATGTACTTGTGTATTGAGAGTGTAGTTACAATGATGCATATTTTAACAAGAAACTTCACTTGGAATGGGGGGCTCAGTGAAAGGCAGAATTGGATCTTCAATGTGCACTGTAAATTTTACAGGCCAGTGCAAATATTATCTCTGTATGTGAAGTATCAGTATAACTGCACATAATTATTTTTTAAAGGCACACATCTAAAATCCCCACCTTCATCTAGCTCTGTCATTTTCCACAATATGCCAAAACCTACAGAATATGCCATGCTTCTACGAGGCTTAGTAGTGGATGCAAACTTCCAAGTGACTACTTCTAATGAAAAAGCAGTACCATCATCAGGACATTTCTTTTTATATTTCTCTCCTAAAACATCTTAACAATTGTTTCAGTTAAAAGCATTCTATTGCAGGAATTCTTAGCTTTAGAACTGCCTGGCAGTAAGTAAAAACATTTTGAAAATACTACTTAATCTGCAAAAAAGGAGACTATCAACAGTTCATGGCAGCCTGCAGTGGTTTAGAAAAGCATGAAGAAAGCAGTCTATAGTTTTCCTAACACAGTATATTTCATAAATTGTAGGTCAGAAATAGGGAAATATATACTCTGAAACTTAGACAAAATCAAGTGATTTCTGCCGCATCAGTAAAAAAGTGCTTATTATTGATCTACATTCTAAACCTTCATTTCCATCCTGCAAGGTTTCCCCGCAACATTTTTAATTTTTCCCTTTCAGTTAAAAGGGAATATATATTGTGATAAAATGAAGTATAATGGGAAAATGTCTATCCAGACCAATTTCTTCATAAAACACAGAGAATATTTAAGTAGAATGTTCAAGCACTTAGCTCAATTTGCAATTTTATTTTTCAAACACACAAGAACCTTGAAATCAACTTATTTATTAACTTCCTAGATACTTGTGTTAGGAAGAGTTCTATATTACCACATTTTCTCTGTACCTTCAATACTTCAAACTCAATAAAATGCTGCTTTAGGATTCCTGAAAGCAACTGTATTTGTGTAACACTTGCACAGGAAAACATATGACTTGGCATTTGAAGAATGAAAAAGCAAAATAACATTGTCACAATCATTTCTGCCTTCACTCTACGTGCCTTTTCCTTTCACTAACAGAATCTATAAAAACAGCAAAGAGAGAGAGATGAAAGTTTATCATAGACACAGTAGCTGTTACAGAAATTTGGAATTTAGCAGATGTTTTAAGTAAGTCAAAACACCCATCTGTATAACAGAAGCATTTGCAAAGTTTTGAAAACACAGTACACAAAATAATTTAATGTAATAACTGAATTTGATTTAAAAAGCAAAATAACACCTTTTATTTTTTGATGAGATAAAGCAATAAAAGGCAAATTTTTATATATCTAAACCTATGCTGGAAGTACACAAAAAGACAATCTGTATACATTACTAACAAGAGTCTTATTTTGTACAGAATACAGAATACCCATTAAAATAAAAAAACATATACATGACCCTTGATGGAACATTTCTATGCTGGCAAATACATTTTCTGATACAAAGGCACTTTGAAAACCCAATATGGTTTGGTTCATAAGTTTGCAAGGTACAAACAATTTTACAAACATATGATTATACTGAAAAACGTCAACAATTGTGACATTACATATAAAACAGATTTCCATTTCTTTTCTTTTTTTTTAAATAACACTGGTTTTGTGGGAATGAAAGCAGTGGTTTCCAACAGTTTCAGTGAAGACATTCCAGATGATTAAGAGGCCCACAGTCTGAATTTCTTACTGGCTAGGTTGAAGGGTGGGAGTGAGGGCATTTGAAATGAAAAGAAAAAAAAAAAAAAAAAGAAACAAAAAAACAGAAAACAATACCCTGGAACAAAACTAGAAATCTCAGAAATCAAAATGGTTTGGAGGGAAGAGCATAAAAGACCAAAAGTCCAGGGGAGATCCTCTTAATTCTGATCCCTTATAGTTGTAAACTCCTAGCAGAGCACAAATGGCTGACTCTACCTGGTCTAACTGGTGCTGGGAGTTGTAGTGATGATTTCTCTTTTTAAAAAGCTAGGTGCAATGTTTAGGATTGTACAGTACCAGAAAAATTAGGTCCCCCAAAAGCATCCTTTCTTTTCATTCATCACATGGCTGCAAAGTCAATCTGTACATAAAGCTGTCTCACTCCAGCCTGAAAAGTTAAAAACAAGAACAAAAAACCACGAAATTAGAAAATCAACCAAACCAATAATAGACTATACATTTCAGAAAAGTAGTAGGAAAAAAAATTCTTTTTTTTTTTTTTTGAAAAAGGGAAGAATTATTTTTCTCTTCTGTCTTTGGGAAAGAATTCTCCATTTCTCATCATAGAGTGCCAATAATTTTACCTTAGAAACAAGTATGTGAATAAGTTGCAAAAAAGATTCTCCATTTAGCCCTACAAAAGAAAGCTATGCTACTAATTGTGTGCCCTGCCCAAGTGAATTTTGGAAAAATGAGGTTACAAATCTACCATTATTCTGCTAAAGAACACCACAATGCTTGACGAGTTGGCTACTAAAATCATAAATCTATCCAGTCTAAATCTTCCTATGATAAATGATTTGTAAACACTGAAATAAGCATAACCATCTACTGGTTATTGAATTACTTTACACTCCAACTCCTCTTTTCAGTTTTAGACATAAACTTGCCATTCAAGGATACTGCTCTCAAAGTTGCCCCCATCTCTTCTGTTTTTATCAATTTTTCTATATTTGTTATCTATAATTCCTTTACTCTCTTCTCCTTTGAAGCCACTTCAACCAAGCTTTTGCTGCCAACCACTTCCCCAAATTGTCATGGTCACCACTAAATTGCTAAGACCAGTGCTCAATTCTTAGTCCTTATCTTAGTAATTAATCTAGCAGCAAGGATACGGATGATCACTTCCTCCTACTGAAATGCTTTTCTTGCTCTTGGCTTCCAGAGAATACTCACTGGTTGCCCTTTACCTCACTTACCAACCTTTCTCATTCTCCTTTGCTGGTTCTTCCTTCTGACTGAATACTAAACAGTCAAATACCCAAAGGCTCAGTCTTCAGATCCCTTCTTTTTTGACACGTCCTCTAGGTGGTCTCACCCAGTATCCAGATTTTCAGTACTGTCTACATGCTCACACCTTTTGTAGACTGGAACCTACCTACCATCTACTTGACAGTTTTACTTGGATGTCTGACAAGCAACAAAACACAGCCAAACTGATCACTATTTCCTCCCCTCAAACCTGTTGATCCTCTATCTTCCCCAGCTCAATTCCTTCCTCGATGTTACAACTTAAAGACCTTTCTTCCTCTCACACCCAACCCATTAGCAAAACCTGTTTGCCTTACCTTCAAAATAATGCAAATACAGAGTCTGATCACTTTACATCACCTCCATTGCTATTTCCTGGCCCAAGTCACTACCATCTCTTGCCTACATTTTGTAACTGCCTCTGATCTAGTTTTTGCTCTTTTACCTTTGCCCTCCTTTGGTCTGTTTCCAGCAGAGCAACTACAGTGATGTGACTCCATCACTCAAACCCTAAGACAGCTTATACTCCTTAGTCCTTAGCCCAGAGTCCTACAATGGCCTTCAACGCTCTCCCATGATCTGGCCCCCCCCCCCATTACCTCTCTGATCTTATCTCTTACTCCTCTCCCTTTGTTCACTCTGTTCCAGCCACACTGGCCCCTCTGCCTGAAACAATGTTCCTCCAGATTGCCACATGGCATACACCCTCTGCTGTCGTATCTTTACTCGGATGTCGAGTGAGGCTTACCCAAACCACCCTATAAAAAATGCACTCAATTCATTCATCCAACAAATATGTTTTGTGCATCTATTGGATTCCAGGCACTCTTCTGTCCCCTGGGAATATGCCAACAAACAGGTAAAAAATATCGTCATGGAGTTTATAAGCTATTGGGAACTAGGAAGGAGGGCAGATGAACAAGCAAGTAAATACAGTATGTCAGATAAGATGATGAGATAGACATTATCTATCTATCTATCTATCTATCATCTATCTATCTACCTACCTACCTACCTATCTGCCTACTTACCTATCTATCTACCTACCAAAAAAAAAAAAAAAAAACCCAAAAAACCAAAGCTTGGTGCAAGAGATGGTAAATGCCTCAGCATCCCCAATCTTCCTACCCTGCTCTCCTTATCTAAAACACATCACTTTCTTTCTTAATTAATTAATTAATTGGCTGTGTTGGGTATTCCTTGCTGCACGTGGGCTTTCTCTAGTTGGGGTGAGTGTGGGCTACTCTTCTTTGCGGTGTGCGGGCTTCTCATTGTTGTGGCATCTCTTGTTGTGGAGCACAGGCTCTAGGAGTGTGGACTTCAGTAGCTGTGGCATGTGGGCTCAATAGTTGTGACTCATGGATTCTACAGCACAGGCTCAATAGTTGTGGCGCATGGGCTTAGTTGCTCTGGGGCGTGTGTGATCCTCCCAGACCAGGGATCGAACCCGTGTCCCCTGCATTGGCAGGTGGATTCTTAACCCCTGCACCACCAGGAAAGTCCATCACTTTCCAATATATCATAAAACGTATTTGCTGTGATGCTGTTTATTGTCACTCACCGATGATAATGTACTCTCTCTGAGATAAAAGGATTTTGTCCATTTTTTTTTCTGCTGCTGACTCCCAGCACCTCGAGTAGTGCCCCGCACACAGTAAATGATCAATAAGTATGTGTTGGATGAACTAAAATTCTACTAATTGCCTTCTTTCAAATAAAAAGACAATTTTTAAAAATTAAAGTATACAATCAATTACGATAAGCACTTTCTTGTAAGTAACACAGACTGAAAAGTAAATTAGAACACTTAAGGGAAAGGAAAAACCAGAGTGGGGGAATAAAATAATAATGTGCTACCTTCTCACAGGAATTTCTGGGCTCTTCAAAGCATTACTTCCTAGCATGGGTTTTTTCCCTAGCATTCAAGTCACAGGGCTCAGCCCAACACTAATGAATGCCTAAGGAGTTAGGAGCTGCTCTAATGGAATAAAAAGCTGGATAAGACCGCAGTAGCTTTCCAGCACAGAAAACATATTAGCTTTTTCGCCTCATTAAAAAAAAAAAGAAAGAAAGAAAGAAAAGAAAAATCCTTGCTGTGGTAAAGCTAAAGCTCTCGGAAAATACATTTAATAGTGCGCACTCAAAGAGTTTGGTGGCAGAAAAAAGACAGAACTTAACATCTGTATGATTTTAAGCTAAAAATTGAAACAAAATCTCAGTTTTGTTAAATTTTTTGCTATTATCTAAATTAAATTTTAAAAGTGTCGATAAATACCAATCCTACTTATCTCACAGAATTGTTATATATTCATCCAGTATTTGACAAATATTTAATAAATCCTTGCTGCATATCAGGTACTACTGTAAGGATCATATGTGAATATCTAAGAAAGGATTTTACATGCTATAAAAAACAAAAATATTATGACTGATTATAATTACTCAACCCAGATGGGCTCCAAGTTCCTGTACTTAGGAACTTTTCTGCAAAATTCTTGTATATCTAACCTTATCAGAAAACAACTATTGCCCAAATAAATTGGCTTAATTTCTTTTCTCTTTAACAAGATTGTAAATGAAAGTAAAATGGACAAAATAAGTTGGGCTCGGATTATTATCTCTGCCACTTTCCTACCCCCAGCCCATACACAGTGAAGATGGTAATAAGAAATGCGGTAGCCCAAGGCAATGAAAAAGAGAGAGGAAAAACAAAGAGGCTAGGTAAACTGATCTTTGCATAATCATGAGTTAATTACTCAACCTGATATCTTTCCCCGGAGGGCCTACTGCTTTACACAAAAGCTCAGTTTAACAGAAAAAGTCATTTTGCTTCATCCATCTGGCTGGATGGGGACAGCTTTAAGTCTTCCGGCCTCCCATTTTCCTTTCTCAATTTCCTTCAGTGTAGAGAAAAAAGTGAAATTTCCAGAGACTTCTATAGTAAGTCACCTACTTCCTGAATGCAAACTAGGTTTTCTATACAGTTTATTCACACAACAAATACATGACAAATACTCCAGCAGGTTGAAATAGTGCTCGGTTCCATTAAATATTCTACCACTGGAATGACGCTAGGACTCAGAGGCTGGCTGAGGACTGTCCTCAAAAAAAAGTGAAAACCATAGAATACATGTATCTTATCTTCTGAGAATCATGTGTAAACCATAATTCAGTTAACACTTTTTTAAGTTGCAAAGATAGCTAGTTATTTTTAATACCTACGCTTGTAAGAAAATAAGTGTTAACCTGATATCATAGACTTAGAATATTCTCCATAAATATTCATTGTTGTGGAAAGGAAAACAAATCAGCAGTCAAAATTTAGAAAAATAAACAAGAATATGGCTATAGAAAATTACTGGATTGTTTGTACTTCTCTACCAATTCTCAAAAACTGCAGAAACTTTCTACTTTAGTTTTTGACTCAATGTGTAATATTAATCTTTATCCCTTAAAAATGAATTCTTGAAAAACTGCCTTCCATGTGAAAACTGAATCACCTCAGAGTTAGTGAAACAGTGACTCAATACGATGAAAGTACGAGTCAGGAACAATAACTTGGGTCTGGGCTCCTTTGTCCGTAAACTGGGGATAATACCCCGCCTGTCTTGCAGATGGATTCATTTCTTAGGTCCCTACCACAGTGCGTGGCATGCGGCAGGCTCTCAACAAGGCTAGCTGCTGCTGCTGCTGCTATCTGCACCACCATCAGCCAGTGAACACTTAACCCTTGTGGATTAATTAAAAACAATCAATACTTATAAAAGAGGACAACCCCCTACAAACAGGAAAGAAAAGAGACAGGGTGGAAAAACAGCTAGCCACCTGGAAAAGCGCAGATAGCTTCTCCTCTCCCCACTCTCAGAGACAAGAAGGGATCCTGCACATGGGGGAGTGGTGGAGGTGGGAGGTTCTGAGTCTCGGGGAACCCCATGTGGGCTAGTGAGGAGGCTTTTTGGTTCCTTCCTGGGTATCAGTGTTAACTTCTATTTTGAGGCTATAGAACAGAGCACAGAAAGCTGAAGCAGGAAGCTGGGGGTTTAGGACTTAGTAGGCATAACAGAAACAGGCAAAAGAGAAGCAAAGATGGACGATATCAAGGTACAAATTTTATCGAGGAGTAAATGATATGCATTAGCTTTGACTGTCTTTTCTGCTTTGTGGAACTGAGGGTAATGAACCCAAGCATAGTTTAGATTTTTCTTCAAACATTATTTCTAACAAAAGTGTATTTAAAAATTAACAGATGGTATCAAGCAGTTTAAAACAGGAAACATAAAACGATAAATTGCCTTCTTCATCTAGTATCCCACGTTCACTTCCTGTTCATACAGTAAACATAAATAATAAGTTTTCTATTTCATCAATTCCCAAATGATAAATCATTTTTTAAAAATTAGTGCATATGGCGAAAAGGAAAAGGAACTTTTTCTATGCCAACAAAAAACCTTGTAGTTTAAAAACCAGATTATTACTTAACTAATAATTCCAAAAGAATCTAAGTACTGAAGAGACTTCTACCAATTCACTCGTACTGCTCTGCATTCATGATAGCAAGCCAACTGCCTTAGCCATTAATGATTAAGTGATAACAGTGGAAATGAGTATAAAAAGGCACGCTTAATGTACCATTCCATAAACCGTAACAGAGCTTATAGTTTTATAAAGAAAACAAAAGTTATAATTCTCAAAGTTTTCCCCATATAAATTTTAACAAGAACAATGTTTTAACAAAAAAAAAAAAAAATTAAATTCCAATTTTAGATCAGCTATAAGAAAAATACTTTAAAATGTCATAGAACCACTAAGTATTGAGAAAATCCTTCTTTTGGTCTTTTGGGGCTAAGACCACCAGTATCTCAAGTTTTCCTACAAGAAATGTACTTAAAGCATTAGTGTAACTTTTTTCTAAGAAATGGAGCAATTTGAGTTTTATTACTTTTGATAAGTCAAATCTGTAATTAAGATATAATTTTAAATTTTTTGAAATGTAAAAAAATTTAAATTTCATTTCATGAATTGAAAATGTTACTGTAAGCCCTAGGATATACTCATAGCATAATGAATATGCATGACTAGGGCATAAGCAGAAAAGGAAAATAAATTAATTAAAAAACTTCAATTTTGCATATGTCAGAACCAAAACAACTATCACAAAACAACTTTACAGTCATTAAATGTATGGAATGAAAGTCATGAGTAGGGTGACTTCCCTCTACCCGCTGGGAAAAATGAGTTGAACCATTTTCACTGCAACACTGCAAGCCTAACAGAGTCCCTGGTCTCTATAAGGAATGAAATCAAGTTGGCTTGACCTTGGCTGATAAAAAGGCTTAAAATATGTTTTAGAGCTTAAAATTTTCAAAACCCAAATACAGTTTCCAAAACCAAAGAAGCAGCTGAGTAAACTTTCGACTTCAGCCATTTTAAAAGCCAAGATTTCTAAGGTTACCAGAAGAGCCTCCCTCCACCTACTGCAATTTACAATGTCAGCAGTTCTAAGCACAGACACAGCTGCTTGCACATTTCCAAACCTATGAACTGCATTCCTTTTCAGAGGGAAAACTGTGACTTAGTGCCAAAGTCTTAGGACAGTATGAGATGTCCCAGAGGTGGACAAAGGCTCACACTGTGAGGGTGGAAGGACATTGTATAGCCAGGAGAAAATTGAGACTGAAGGAGAGAATGATGATATAGAAACGCAGTGAAAAGCTAGGTAACTGCTAGCCATGCTCTCCTCTTTGCCTCTGAAAAAGGGAGGAGGTGTGAGAAGGGTTCAGATGTATTGTGACGGTTTTGCACACTGCATTATGGAAACAATGGTACAGACGTCTTATAATGTGTGTTAAGAAAAGACTTCGTTCTTAAAAGTCTAGAGTAAATAAGTGGTACCAGCATATTGTTTTGTAGTAGAGTAAGTCTTGCTGTTGCCTACATTATAAGATTATTTCATTAATTATTCCAAAGGAATATAACCATACATCTCTATTAGAGAAGAGAGATCGTTTAATGTATGCTAAGATCTTGAATTTAAACTGTCCATCTGTCCCTCTCTCTTTTTCTCTCTCTTTCTATATATATGATGATTAGAAGGGTCGTTAAGGCTTTAGAGAGAAAGTAACAACTGAATTGGACCTTTACATTAGAGTAGGATTTTTGTCTCAAGCAGGTGAGTAAATAGTCTGGTGGGGCTGGTGTATGAAGTACATGGCAATGAAAAATAGCAGGAGAGAGGCGTGAAAAAGTAATGAGGTCATGCCAGAAAGTTTGGGCTTTATCCTGGTGGCAATGAGGAGCCACCAAAGTTTTATTTTTTAACTTTTTATTTTGAAGAGACTTAAAGTCAAAAGTATAGCACAATGAACACCTATCTACCCATCACCTATATTAACCAGTCGCTAACATTCTGCCCCTTTTACTTCATTTTTCTATATGTGTATTTATTTGTAATTCTTTTTACTTTTGCTGAAACACTTGAAAATTAGATATTCTGATACTTTGCCACTAAAGCCTTTAACATGTATCTCCTAAGAATACACGCATTCTTCTATATCCATAATACTATTATCATACCCAAGAAGTTTAACATCTATACAATTTATATGAACTAATGAGTAGTCCATATGCAAATATCCTGATTACCCAATGGTTTCCTTTGTGGCTGTTTCTCCCCAGCCCAAGATCCAATCAAGGACCACACACTGCGTTTAACTGTGAAGCCTCCTCTAATCTAGAAGAATCTCCCATCGTTCCTTTTCTTCCTTTCATGACACTGACACTTTGAAGAATCCAGACTAACAGTCCACAAGCTGGGTTTGTCTGGTTGTTTATTAGTGACTGGATTCACATTAACCATTTCTGGCAAGTGTACCACACAGATCATGCTGTGTTCTTCCCACTGCATCACAGCAGGCGGCCTGGGTCAGTTTTTAAGCACAGATTTTTAAGGTATGGAATCAGTTTCCTCATTAGGTTTCTATGCTAGATAATTTTGGCATGAGTGTCAACATCTAGATTTTTTACCAAATATTTCCAGGAAACTGGATCAAAAAAAAATTTGTGGTCTCTCTCTCTCCTTGGAGATTCTTGACATGATGTTCTTATTCTCCCAGTATATACAGAATAACCTAGTAATCACTTTTACTTTATCAGACACTGACTCTGTCAACTCATGATGGCAAAAACATTACCTGATATAATCTGGCTGCAGTCATGCACTGACTAATTCATGATTCCATATACAGAATTAAGAAAAACTGAACAGCATATTTCGCCATTAAGTCACACAGAAGTAGCAATGGCTTTGCTATCAACAAAAATGTTAACACAGTTTGCTTTTAGCTGAAGCCACTGACCAGGCATTATTCTTATTCCAAATGCTGTCTCTTCAAACAGCATATAATATGTCTTATAAAGAGTGTACAGTAAGGGAGAATCTACTTTTTCTTAAAGGAGCTCACATCAGTACAACAGTGAGTAAACAGGACTATCTTCGTTAACAGTATCCATTAAAGTAAGGATCTCCCAAATTTGATGCTGTGGTTGAAAAAAAAGTTTACACTTACCTCATATATACATTTAATATGTTAAATAGTAGATATTTTTAAAATGGTAGATACAATAAATTCCTAGACCCGTAAAAGAAGTTAGCAAAAAAAAATCATACCTGAGTAAAAATATTATGTGTTTGGCTTAAAATCCACCTGGCATCAGCATCAGGTGCTACTACTAATTTCAAGGTCCCAACATAGACATCAGAACATAAGGTCCAGAAATGCTGTTCTTGTAAACTGTAAACTCCTTGCAACTGCTGCACCTAAAATATAAAGAGCACATATCAAAATGAAATCAAGTATAAGTGCACCTAACTTATTATGCAGCACATCAGTAAACATGGCTTCTACCCTTTAGTGAAAAAAGTGGGCTGGTGGGGGGTGGGATTTAGATTGATTAACAAATAACTATTGAGTACTGACTATGTGCTGGTACCATGACAGGTGTTTGGGAAATATAAATGAACACATACCAAAATCTGTAGGGCACAGCTGAGAGAAAGCCTAAGGGAAATTTACATTTTCAAATACAGTTGACCCGAGAACACAGCAGGAGTTAGGGATGCCAGCCCTCTTCTCAATCGAAAATCCAAGGACGCAACCAACCATGGTTCATGTAGTATCGTGGTATTTACTATTGAAAAAAATCCATGTGTAAGCAGAACTTGCAGTTCAAACCTGTGTTGTTCAAGGGTCAACTGTACATCGATCAGAGGACAAGTATAAATACAAATGAGCTAGGAAACTAGGAAAAGAACAACAAAGTCAACTTAAGAAATGAAAAGGAAAGAAATAAAGGATGGAAATCAATGATCTAGAAATTCAGAAGTGAGAGAATTCACTGTATCAAAAAACTACTTCTTTGAAAAGATTAATGAGCTAGAAAGTTAGTGTTTCATACATAATGGGGGCATATTTTGGACAGGATGATTCTTCATTGTGCATAACTGTCAGAACCTATAGCATCTTTGCATCCCTGGGACCCAGGGAACTAAATGCCCACATATACCCTTCCCCACCTCATGTAATAACCAAAAAAGGGAGGGATGGCTCTAAGTTTTTCCAATGGCTCCTTAAGTGTTCTGCACCCTTAGGTTGAGAACCACTGGCAAGATAAACTCCGATGGAGGTAAAAAAGTAAAATAAAAGAATATGCAATTAAACAAAGTACAAAATGAAAACAACTACAAACAACAGATTTTAAAAACCATAAAAGGGAATACTGTATGAATGTATCAATATGTGAATATACAAAATACTACAACTGAGTAGAATTCAAACACTTCTCACCATCTCTACTGCTATTAGCCTAGTTGAAGTCACTCTAGTTTGGATTATTATACCTTATTAACTGGTCTCTCTACTGCTAGCCTTGCACCTCTTCATGTATTCTCAAAATAGTAACCCAAGTGAGATTCTGTTACTTTAGGTCAGACACTTTCACTCTGTTCAAAATCCTCCAGGAGATTCCATCTTACTCTGAACAAACCCCAATGCTTTCACAGTGACTTACGTGGACCCATGTCATGTGGCTGGCCCCTTGTTATCTACCTTATTTACCTCATCTCCTACTCCTCCTCCCCTTGCTCCCTCTTCCTCAGCTATAGCAGCCTCCTCGCCACTCTTTGAAAAGTTAGGCACACTCCTGTCTCAGGGTATGTGCTATTCGCTCTGCCTGGAGTGTCCTTCCTTTCAGATTTCTGCCTGGTCTTCTTTGTTTGGGTTTTTACTCAAATGCCATCTTCTCAGGAAGCCCTTTTACTGTTATCCTATCTAAAACTACAATGTTTTTATTTTTACACGTCTCTGATTTGTTTTACTCTTCGGCACATAATGTCACACACTACATTACTTATGTTATTTATATTGTTTATTGCCTGTCTCCTCTGGCATAACTCAAGCTCAATATAGGCAGGGATTTATTTTCGATTTTTATGTTTTGTATCCTCAGCATCTAAAATTGTAAGCACCTAAGCCTGGCCCAAGTAAGTGCTCAGTAAATAGTATATGTACATACATAAAATGAATAAAAACTCAATTTTGATGTTTGCTTTGGCAGTACATATACTAAAATTAGCATCATATTGTACACTTTAAGTATAATTTTCATTTACCAGTTTTACCTCACTAAAGCTGGAAAAAAATAATAAAATCAGAAAAACAGCAACAAAAAACACAATTTTGAAAATCTGGACAAAAAAGAATAAATTTCTGGAAATACATAAAATTCTGTAATATAAGAAAAAGAGCCAGAAAATATAAAAGGGCCATGAAAAACTGAAAGGGTAATAAAAATTCTTTTTCATAAAGCCCCTCCACCTCCCAGTCCCAGAGGGCAAACTTTCAAGAAACTTAACATAACTGCTTAGTTTGCCAGAAAATAAAAAAAGAGGTGCTATCATATATATATATATACATATATATATCTTGATCCCCAACCAGATAAATCATAAGCTAATTTCTCTTATGAATTAAATAAGCTATATCTAACAGCATATTAAAAAAATAACATATCATGACTAAGTTAGGTTTAACCCAAGAGGGAAAGAATAAACATCAGAAACTCTATTACCGTTATTCTTCAATTAATGAAGCAAAGGAGAAAAATCACACAGTCATTTCAATAAAAGCATTACAATTATTTAATAAAATTCAAGCCCTATTTATTAGAAGGGCACTTCCTCAACTTAATAAAAGCTATCTACCAAAAACGTACAGAAAACACTTAAGGAAAAAACCTTAGATGTATTCCCTTAAAGATCAGGAAAATCTTTACAAAGATGTCCAAATCAGCGCTATGGTTCACTGTCTCTCTATAGATCTGGAGGAGAGGTACTGAGATTAGAACCCAGAAGTTAAAGGCTCAGTGTAAAAAGATCTTTATAACAATTACAGCAATTTAAAAGAGAAAGGGTTACTGTGTGAAGGGGTTAACTATCAATTCCTGGAAATGGTCAAGAAGCTGGATGAGTGCTGCAGAGGAGATTCTTGCAATAGACAGAAGTCTGGACCAAATGAATAATAAGACCTTTTTGAATTCTGAGATTCTCTGATTCTTAAGTAATCTATTTGGGATGTTATTTAAGAAAAAGTTGAACTTATATCTACCAAAAATATTTATTTTTATCAGAATTTGATGCATGTAGGATTACTTTCTATAAGCTCCAAGATACTTGGCGGGAAATGTGAGACAATACGCACTGTACCCTTTAAAAAAGGTGCTTTCACTGGGGAAAGAGGTTAAGGTGGACTTTCTCTTCCTCTTTCAGGACTCTGATGACACAGTGATTTGAACCTGATATCCCTCTACATTTTCCTATGGAAATGATGTACTGCTAGTGAAACAACACCCTGACTGAATAGATTTCTTCTACCTCCATAGAAACAGCAGTATAAGTACATTCTTGCAGTTATCCTAAAGCATAAGTTAAGGAATGATTCTTGTAGAAACTAGCATTAATTTTTCTCAAATTAAAAAAAAGTGGGGAAAGTGTAGCTACAGATGAAAGTCTGTGTTGCTCTTCCTGCTCTGACAGTGTGGTTTAACAGAAAGAGCATGAGCTTTTAAAGCCAGAATGATACGGATTAGAATCCCGATTCAGCCACTACCATTTGTGATCTTAGATGAGTTACTTAAATCCTCTAAGCCTCAATTTTACTAGGGAAAGGAAGAGGAAACTTAGCCTGTATGGTTAATTTGAAGAACAGAAACAATACATGTAAATCACTTAGTATTGGGACCAGCTTAGAATAGGCATTCAACTGCCCCTTTCTTTCCACAATTATGCTGACTCGTCCTACCTTAAAATTGTAAAACCAGACACGTCAAATGGGTAGCACTTCACTTTCCCTATCTCAAAAAGAACTATGCTACACCTTCGCTTTTTCTCTCTGGTCTTCTAATTTCTCTGCATGGTTACACTGCCTTGCAAATCAAAGAGAAAACAGAAGCACACAGAAAACCCCTTATCCTGCACCACCAAATCCACCAGTCAACCCTCATTTATTTCAGCACTTTCTGCCTTCCCTCAGGGGATACAGTACCCTGGCTCCTATCTACAATTAATTCCTCCATAGCGCTTTGGGTTCTATCTTTTTTCACCTTCTCAAGAACTTCATTCCTTCAGTAAGTAACCTGCTTCACCACCATATCATCAATTTCTTCCTCTCAGTTGGACTGCTCCCATCAGTAACACACATGCTCCCGAATGGCGCTGTTCAATACAGAAGTCACTAGACACATATGACTAAATACATGAAAATGTAATGAAATTTAAAAATTAGTTGCGCTAGCTCAAATTAGTAAGCTTCAAGTGCTCAATAGCCACATGTTCCTTGTGACTTCCATACTGAACAATGCAGATTACTGAACATCCCCATTACTGGGGAAAGTTCTATGGGATGCTGTTTTAAAATATCTTATTTTAAAAATAACTTCCCTCACCCTTGTTACTATATCCATAGCCAAGCTATCAGCTCATTTCTTTGCTCCCTTTAACAACACTTCTTAAAAGAATTGACTGTAACCACTAACTCTACTTCCCCAATTCATTTTCTCCTTAATCTACTATTATCATGCTTTCTCAAAACTCTACTGAAAATGCTTTTATCAAGGACATTAACGCTGTTCATGATGCCAGTCAATGGTCACTTCTCTGTTCCTACTGTAATTGCCTCGCAGAAATATTTGGCACAGCTGATTACCTCCTCCTTCTTCAACTTCTGGGTTTTCCAGCTCCTGTTCCTGGCTTTCCCACCTGTGCTCTAAATCTGGGGTTGAAACTTGAGCTAAAGAACAGAGCTTAATCCTCCCAAGGTAATCTCATACAATCCTAATGTTTTAAATGCTGTTCATATATTGATGATTCAAAACTCCTCCTAGTTCTAATCAATCAGTCCCTAAAATTTCAGATTTGTATATCCAACCACTTAAGTGACATTTCCCCTAGGTGTACAGTAGGCATTTCATTTTTAACATATCCAGAATAGAACTCTTGATTTGGGAGGATTTTCCACCCTCACACCTGCATCAACCTCAACAGTGGTATCAGCGTCTCCCTAGTTGTGATTCAACACTTTTTCTCCCCTCTGCTAATATAGTCTATCTCCAAAAATTTATCCAAAATATTTAGCTCCATTTTCACTGCTACCACTGCAGCCCAAGCCATGATTTTTCAAATTAGATAATAGCCTCTTAATTGGTTTTCTTTGCCTTCATTCTCCTTAGAGTTTATTACCTAATAGCAAGCAGAATAAGCTTTTAGAAACTTAAAGTTCATGACACGCTCCCTGTCTAAAAGCTTTCTAATGCTTCCCACTGAATTAGGATTAAATCTAAACCTCTTAGTAAGACCAAAACCTCTATATGATCTGTCCCCTGCCATTCTCCCCAGCCTTTCCAGCCACTCTTCCCTTTATTTATTATGTTTCAGCCACAATGGCTTTTTCCCCCTATTTTTCAAACACACTAAATTAGTTCCAGCCATAGAACTTTTCGCATTAGCATTTCCCTTTGCTTGGAACACTCTCCTCCAAGATTTCCATGTCTGGCTCCTTCCTGTCAACAAGATTTCAATTTCCTTGAATATGACTTCCTCAATAAATCTGATATAGCCATCCCTGTCTACCACATCACTTTGTTTTACTTCTATTACAGTAATCATCACTGATATTTTCTTATTTATTTATTGTTTAGTGCCTGTTTCCCCACCAGACCATAAATTCTCTGATAATTCCTGTCTATCTTGTTTACTGTAACCCCCTAGTACCTTAGAAGAATATATGGCATAAATGGGGGGCTCACAAAATATATGTTGAAGAAACACTTATATCATCTGCTATTCATATTTATATTTTAAAAGAGCTGCTTGATTTCTAGACGAGGACAATCTCTACCACATTTTCTTTAGCGAAGCTCAGTATCTTCCGATGATTTTCTCCTGGTTTGTATAAATGGCATTCATGGTCAGCATTCAATCTTGGAAGAAATACTAAATTATACACACATGCTACCCATACTTATAAAAGTTATAACCCCTAACAGCTTGGAAACAACCAAAGCCCAATGGTTTGGAAACTTTGAAACTTACCCTCTGATAGCACTGAGGCAGAGTATTTTCCAAAATGGGAGGAGTTCTCTGCATTAGTATTCCAACAGACTCTCTTAAAAGAGGAATAACACTATAGAAAAGGAAGACATCAAACGTATTAAAGCCACATTCTGACAATCCCATCCTGCAAGAAATTAATAATATACCTCCCGATAGTAGACTACAACAAAGATTTGTCAGAATAATGAGGAAAAAGAACCCAGCCATTGCTCCAAATTTTTCATGGGACAAATAAGTTATTATTTAAAGTAAAAGTAAAAGAGCTAAATGAGAAAAATCAATGTATTAGACACTAAACATACTACTGAATAGTATTGGAGCATCTAAAAATTTAAACACAGCAGTCATTCAACTGTCATTTAAAATATGACTTCAAATGGCTAGAATCTTCAAGGATAATCTATAAAGCATATCATGGCCAACTGGTCCTTAACATTTATCAAATATTCACATTCATTTACCTGAATAGTACTGTTAAGGAAAATACAAAAAAATTAATACTGTATATTAAGTTCCTTTGTCCAGTACTTTTCTAACCTGATTATATATCAGTCTTTTTTTGATTATTAAAAAGAAAAATAGAAGCCTGGATATAACCACAGATCTAGTGAATCAGCACCTCTAGTGATAGGGCCCAAAAGTCTGCATGAAATGATGTAATCAGTCCTCAACAGGTATTTGGAAATTATGGCTATAGGCTACTCAGATGGTTAAATGCACACAAAACAACTAATCATGTGATGGTGAGGGTGACTCTAACGCAATAGTCTAAACCAGCTACACATCAAGTTCACCTTAAGAGTCTTGTTCATTTTCATTTCTAACATATGGAATGAGAATCTCTGAGGGAGAGTTGAGGCATCTATGTTTTTAAAAAGCTCTCCAGGGACAGTCCAATGAGCCAGGGGGTGAGGCACTGCTCTGTTGCTTGAAGCAGACTGAGAGGAGAGGTCAGGAAAAACTTCATTACGCTTAATAGCGTAAATGCTTTCTTTTAAACGTGCAGAATCTCAATATTTCTAGAGTAAAAGCCCTCCTGATTATAGCTACAGGAGATAGAGACAAAAACAAAACAAAACATATACCTTTTAAGGAAGGTTGAAGGTGAAGTGCACCTTAAAAGATTACTGGTATTTCGGACAGAGAGACAGGAAAGAGAAGGTATTAATGAAGACGCAAAGGAACAGGGACAATGCTTGTCTTGTTCACTGTTATATTCCCAAGGAGGCCTAGTAAAGTGCTGCTCACAAAGTGGGCCCACAATAAATACTTGCTGGTTAAATGAATGATAAACGTATAAGTATTAGATGTTTTAGAACTTACGGTAAAGAAAGGAAAGGCCCCAGGGAAGAGATTAGGAGATTGTTCCAATACTTTGTATACCGTGATAACTACCTGGATGAGGAGCGTAAAAACAGGAACAGAGACACATAGGAAAATTAAACAGATACTGAGAGGTATTGAGATATCGAGAAACTGGCATCCAGGGAAGCAACACCAAGGGCAAGCTTAGAAAACTAGAAGTGTGGAGAGAATGGCAGCAATGAATATAAAAGCTCAACATCACATTCAAATGAAAATATTTTTCAGTCAGATAGTGATTTAGGAGCCAAAAATAATTACATGCCACCTTTCATTGCTTCTTCTCCTTAAAACCCTCATGCTCTAAATCACCAAGTTCTCAGGACTTAACATTCTGAATATTTCTTGACTCCATCCCCTCCCCTTCATTCTGTTACGTGTGTCTATAATCTCCTTTTCACTTCACTTGGATTATTGTAATAGCCTGCTAAGTGGTCCCTTTGCCTCTAGTCTTATTTCCTTAAGTCCACTGTGATAGGTAGCTTTAATGATGGAGCCCAATGACCCCCGCCTCCCTAGTGTTCATGCTCCTGTGTAAGCCCCTCCCCTTGAGTATGGGCTGGTTCTAGAGACTTGCTCCTAATGAATAAAGTACGGCGAAAGTGACAAGACATCACTACTAAGCTAAAAGACTGGCTTCCATCTTGGGCACCCTCCTCTCTTGCTCTCACTTGCCTGCTCAATGTAAGCTGCCCTCTGGAGAGGCCCAGGGCAAGGAACTGAGAGATGCCACCAGAGAGGAACTGAGACCCTCAGTCCAACAGGCCAAAAGAAACTCTGTACTGTGAACAACCACTTCAGTGAGCGAGAAGTGGATTCTCCTCCAGACGAGCACTGGAATGACTGCAGCCCTGGCTGACACCTTCACTGTCACCTTGTGAGAGACCCTGAGCCAGAGAGCCCAGTTAGCCACACTCAGGTTCCTGAACCAAGGCAAAGATAATAACGTGTGTTATTTCAGCTATGAGGTTTTTGTGTAACTTGTTTTGCATCCGTAGATAACTAACATACCCACCTTTTACAAAGCCATTAAACTAATCTAAAATCAGTATCTGACTCTATGCTTTCCTCATTAAAAAAAAATCCATTAAGACCTCCCTACTGCCTAGGGGATTAAGTGTAAGCTCTTTCACATGGTATATTTTTTGATCTGCCCTCCTCTAGCTTCACCTCCTATCATTCTTGCTTCACATTTTAAGCTCTCTAAAACATAAGCATATTTGTCCTTCACTTTCTGTTTTTCCTTTCATGCTTTGGCTCATGTTGTAACCTCTCTAGAATGTCCCTAAACTGCCCTTTAATCTGGCTTCTATTCCTTCTTTAAAATCTCAAGTGTCACCCCTTTCAGGGTATGTTCCATGATCGCAAACTGTCATCCAAACTATATGAATATCCTCTCTGTGCTCCTGTAAAAAATCTGTGATACCTATAGAAAGGCTGGTGGAAAGCAACTGGAATCGGGATTAAGGATTTTGACAGTGAAAGAACACTGGTTTTTCCTTCATCTAAGCTGAAGAATAGTGTCTGTTTCTATCTACTGTGCTGTTATTAAATAGGTGAGGACTCCCTGGATTTACCAAAAAGGCAAAGAAAAACAACATGGTAGAATAATAAGGCATAATTCAACCATTAGACATTTTTCCTTTCCTCTCTCCATCCTCATTTCTCAGGAAAAAGAAAGGATCAATCACTAAATGTTTTTATAAATCTAATTTAAACAATTTTTATGTTTTCCTATTTTCCTTACTATACTTCTCAGAAAATGAGGCACAAAAATGGTTCCCCTAGAATAACTGTTTGAGAATAAGAAACAAGTATTTTTTCCATGTGCCCACTAAATTTAGCTATTTTGATAATTTCTTCTCCAATCTTTATCTCAAGAAACTCCTAATAATCTGGAGATATCTGAGGTGGAAAAATCACTCCAATGTAAATCATGAGACTTGGGTTCTAATTCTGCCATTAAATAGCTTTTGACAAACAGTATAACCTTCCAGAGCATCAGTTTTCTCATCTACAAAATGAGGGAGTAGATTAAATATCTAGGCAATTTCTTCCATCTTTAATTTATTTTCATTCAATAAGAAAAAAAAAAAGGTTAAGCTACAAGGAATACTAGAGAGAGAATATATTTGGAAATGAAAGAAAATATGTTACCTTTATATTCTAAAAAGCAACAACAACAATGCACAACAGCATCATCAAATGAGATACACTTTGCAAACCAATTCAACCCATTACTAATTAGGTAATCCTGCAAATGGATTTTATCATGCAATCAATGCAAATAAGCAATAATTAAGCACTACATGCTTTGCTTGGCATCAGATTTTCTAGAATCAGATGGAGTCTTCTCTAGAGCTGTGGGAATGGAGGCCTAGTGCCCAAGGACACAGCTAGTGAATGGAAGAGCTAGAATAAGAACAGGTCTTTTGACCAAACTCAATTTTGAAAAGTTCAAGTCAACAAACATTTACTGTATGCCTACCATGTGCCAGGCATGTGTGAGGCACCAGAAATTAAAAAACAAATAATACACAGTGCCTTACTTCAAAGGAATTCAAAACCATTTAAAAAGCCTGTAGAGATTAATGGAAACAGGCAACAAACACCCATTTAGGATCCACCACTTGGAAGAAGGTGCATATGAATTCAAAACAACTGCAGATTAAAAGCCTGTATCCATTTTCATTTCCTGTAAACTTCTGGTGAACAGTTTTTTTATTAATATGTTGACTACTTACTTTTAAAAATACCTTTAAAAATAAAAATATACCTGTCAAAGTGGAGATGGAAAGGAATAGAAGAGAACATGGACTCTACTGTAAGAGAAGGCATGCATTATGAGCAATGATATTACTTAAGCAATAGTTGTGAAATATCACCTTGCAAACAACTTTTAAAATATTGACTGCCTTAGAATACCTAGGGCTAGTCTAACTTTCCCCGCAAAGAGCTAAAACACAATACAAGAGAGCTGAGTCCAATCTAAAATAATCCTTCAGGAGATCAGCCTTAAAACATTAAAGACATTCCCTTAATGCAATCTCTTAGTAAGTCACCCAAAACAACCATCTACAAATTTATCCAAACCTCTGTTCAAATTTTCACATGTATAATTCATGCTTGTTACTCCTTTTGTAAAAACAACAACAACAACAACTAGTACTGCCTGCCCTTTTTCTCCTAAAATTTACTTTTATGTGTGGCCCTTAGTTTGAGGATTCTAGAATTGGTGAAGTTCCATGATCACATATAACACACTTCAGAATTAACAGAGAATTTAGAGATCACTCATTTTAACACAATTCAAGAACCATAATGTAGATAAATATCATAACAATAAAATTAATGTTAGAAACAAGCAGCTATTTTAAAATAACTAAATAAAAGATATAACTGATATGTATAAGGAAATAATATATAGTGTACCAACTGAGGTTCTTACTGCTTTTGTTATGCTATAAAATTTGGAATGGTTGACTACTTAGAATTTTAATAAAATGTTTACATTCAGTAGCAGCAAGCATTTCGCCAACGCACATGGAAGAATCACACTAATTTTCTCCAATAATAATTTTAAACTATTGTTAAGAATTTCAGATGTAGGAGCCAGAACTAGGTTATGAAACTGGGGTAGGAAAAAAAGGTACTTGCTAAATCATATGGTGATATGATTCGGAACCAAAGTCAATTTCTATAAGAATCTCAGAGGTCATAAAAATGTAAAAGAAACCTGTAGAAACTCTATTTTTGCTTTTTAAAATTGTGTTTAGCTCAGGAGTTTGCGCCCATATTTTTCTGATTAACTATCATAATAGGGAATCATAAAACAGATTTCAGCATGGATCTATCCAGCCATAATGAAAGGATATGGGGAAAAAAGACAAACTTAGCAAATTCCTGACTGAGCTAAGACTCAGAGCTGCGTCCAAACCCAAAAAGTAAGCATTTGGAAACAATTAGAGGTTCACTTCTGGTTGACTAACTCAATTCTAGCTTTAACAATGAAATACCATTTTCCTAGCATATATAAAACGAATGAGTCATTAGGTACACGAGTTTACCAGGAAAACACGGTAATAGTTTTATTATTCAAAAGCTGAAGATAAACCAAATTTACAACCATACAATCAGAAACTTAAAATTAATATGAAAGCTTAAATGCTAGCAGATTAAATAAGCAACAGTTAGTTATTACTCTTTATTGCCAATAACTCTGTAAATGAAAAAGTATTCAAATCTTACTTCAAAAGCAGTATGTTTAGTGAGTCTCACCATTTCAACAGTACATAAAATTATCCAGCAATAATTATAAACAAACCAAAGAAAAGGATATACATTATGAACATTTTTGAAGAACAGACTTGTGACAACCATAATCATTAACAATAAAAAACTTTAGAGATGTGACACTACTACTTAGATCTGAGGACAAATATCTATTAATAATAATTAAAACACAATTACTGATTCAACTTTTTTGAATTGACTAATGGGCTTAAGTCTTCCTGCATATTATCAGTGGTTCTTATAATCTACAAGCATAAAGATAGCTGTAGTTTATAAAAGAACCCACAAATTTGAAGGTCTACTATATGTCATATACTTGAAAAGGTTTAGTGGAAAAAGAAGCCAAAGAAAATTGACCCCCAAAAGCAATATTTTCTACATTCAGACATGGTGCTCCTATGTCAAGCTGTAAATATACAGTTATATTTGCATAAATGCAATTATTCCATAGTAAAAAACAAGTACCTATTAACACAGAATTTCATAAGCCTAATACAGAACAGATAACCCAAAACCACAGGGATTATGGTTTACCTTATAATTATACTGAGTTTCTGAAACCTATGGTTTAAATCGATGCATATTTACAAAGTACCTACTTTATTCAATAATGGAGACAGTAGGATATTCTAAAATCCCCCAAAACTCAGAGCCAAAGTCATGAAAGGGTCACCTTTTTCCTTAAACTTCTGGAACTCAGTTACAACACTTAATGCATCTAGTCTTTGGACCAAAAGCATTAGTAAATGATGTCAAGTTAGTAAATAGTAATGTCTTTGTTTAGACAACACTTAATAGTTTTTAAAGTACTTTAATAAATTTTTTCCAACTTGATCCTCACAACAACCTTAAGTAACTTTAAGAAAATGTTGGAATCACAGACGTAGACAAGATCATGAGAGATCATACAGGCCAACTCCATCATTTTACAGAAAAAAAAAACCATCTAAAAGAGATTAAGACAACTTGTTCTTTGTTATACCCTGGTAAGCGGCAGAGTTGGGTGTGGTAACTCCAAGAGTAAAGCTCTCTGCGCTGCACTGCAGTGTCTCATCATGATTGAGTCCTCTGGAGTCAGAGACCATGATGGGATATAATAAATGCTTGACACATGTCTGCTGAATGTATGGTCTATTTTAAAATTTCAAATACTAGTGGAAGATGATTAAAATGCAGAAAAGCCCTTGTCTGATATGACTTTCAACCATTCACAATAACAGCTAAATAACAAAACAGTAAAAAACCACTAAACTTAGTCATTCCCAGAAAGAATCTCTAATAAATAGAAGCAAGAGCATCTTATCCTCTATTCAAGTATAAGTGAGGAAAAATTAATTACAGACAGGAGCAGTTAGCATTCCCAACTCTTGATGTGCAATCTGTTATCTTCATAAAGGCTCTTCATTCTCATGAATAAGAAACTAAAATCACACCAGCAATATAAGTGAAAAAAAAATTACTGAGTGATACATATGTATCCATGAAGAACAAAGGTGCAAATAAATAAGAAAAATGCATGAGAATTCATGATAATATCCTGTCAAGAGGGAAGGAAATGAGGAGACAGTGGAATAGAAGAAGTAAGAGGGCAAAGAGAAGATGGATTTTCAGAGACACTAGTCTGCCATCTTCTCAGTCTGCCGGCTTTCCTCCGAATAAAGTTGTATTCCTTGCCAAAAAAAAAAAAAAAAAAAAAAAAGAGGGCAAAGAGCACCACGATATACATTTTTTTTTTAGAGTTTTTTTTATTTATTATTTTTTTGGGGGTACAAGTTCAATCATCTGTTTTTATACACATATCCCCAATATTCCCTCCCTCGAGTCCCCCCCACCCTCCCCATCCCAGTCCTCTAAGGCATCTTCCATCCTCAAGTTGAACTCCCTTTGTTATACAACAACTTCCCACTGGCTATCTATTTTACACTTGGTAACATATATATGTCTGTGCTACTCTCTTGCTTCGTCTCAGCTTCCCCTTCACCCCCCGCCCCCCTCCCAAACCTCGAGTTCTCCAGTCCATTCTCTGCACCTGCGTCCTTGTTCTTGTTACTGAGTTCATCAGTACCATTTTTAGATTCCGTATATGTGAGTTAGCATACAATATTTGTCCTTCTCTTTCTGACTTACTTCACTATGTATGACAGACTCTAGGTCTATCCACCTCATGACATATAGCTCCATCTCATCCTTTTTTATAGATGAGTGATATTCCATTGTATATATATGCCACATCTTCTTTATCCATTCATTTGTTGATGGGCATTTCGGTTGCTTCCATGTCCTGGCTATTGTAAACAGTGCTGCAATAAACATTATGGTACATGTTTCTTTTGGGATTATGGTTTTCTTTGGGTATATGCCCAGTAGTGGGATGACTGGATCATATGGTAGTTCTATTTGTAGTTTTTGAAGGAACCTCCAAATTGTTTTCCATAGTGGCTGTACCAATTTACATTTCCACCAACAGTGCAGGAGAGTTCCCTTTTCTCCACACCCTCTCCAACATTTGGTTGTTTCCAGATTTTGTGATGATGGCCATTCTGATTGGTGTGAGGTGATACCTCATTGTGGCTTTGACTTGCATTTCTCTGATGATGAGTGATGTTGAGCATCTTTTCATGTGTTTGTTGGCCATCTGTATGCCTTCTTTGGAGAAATGTCTATTTAGGTCTTCTGCCCATTTGTGGATTGGGTTATTTGCTTTTTTGGTGTTAAGCTTCATGAGCTGCTTGTGATACACATAGTTTTGAGAGAAGACTGGAATAAATCTTATTATTATTCTTATTAAATATGGTAACATTTGTATTGAAAACATAACGAGACCTGGGGACACCTCCCCACTAGCTCTGTAACTCACTGATAGTGGTGGCTAGGCTAAGATGGGCAAAGGCAGAAGATGAAGCTCAAGGAAATCTGTATTTTAAAAAGTAGAGAAGTGAAGAAACAGGACTTTATTTAGAAAAACCAGATGAGATGGCAAGAAATAGTTATTAATACTATCAAAGTCAACTTAATTATCATCAAGTGGCTTCAGTGATCACCAGTTTTAACTCAGAACAAAAAGGCCTTAAGATCAGCAAGAAAAATCCAGGAGGAATGGGACCAGAGTACTGATCACATACCTAGATTCAACAAGGCTATTAGGAATCTGAGCTAAACTGTGTCTAGTTTTAGGTTAAGCAATTAACACACAATGCTTGCCAAGCGGTAGGTCTGTTCTAGATTTGGTATATTTTAACCTATTTAATCCATATATAATAAATTATAAGGTAAATATAACTATCATTGCCACTTTAAAGATGAAAAATTGAGGCTAAGTGACTTGTCCATGGTCACACAGATAAAAGGTAAGAACAGGATTTAAACCCAGGCAGTTTTGCTCCATGGTAAATGCTGTTAACTGATCTGCAAGACTTCCTCCAAGTAAGTCATCAGGGTGGCTTTGCTAAAGCTCTCAAAGCACCTTTACCTAAAGGAGAGTTCTGACTTTAGGAGATGCTGACCTTCAATGTATATAGGAGGCCTGGACCACAAAAAGAAATTTAAAAGCTCAGGAAAAGATGAACAGTAATAACAACATGAAAGCCTTCTGCCGTCTGCGAGCTGACTAGTATAGTCAAAAGCTGAACAGAAACAAACCCCTGACACCTAGTTTCTGTTCTGGGCCCACCCTCAATGATAAATTACAAAGTCACATGTCTGTGAGAAACAAACCTAACATAGGAAATGAAAAGCAAAGGAAAAAGTACCCTTATTTGCTTACCCAAATTAAACTTAAAATATCACTGTGAGAGTACAATTTTTATTAAATATCTCAAAGTAGGTTCCTAACTGCTACACAGCTACATTAGAGGCTGACTACATTAAAATATTTAGTTGCTGAGGCAGGAGCAGAAATCATGTTTTCAAAGGATAAAGTAAGCAAGAGAACAGAGTAACGCTAGTGGTAGAGAACTTCAAATACACACAAATTAACAATGCACAACGAATTATCAAAAGGGACTAATATTTTTTCTTTTGGCAGGAGTAAATTAAGAGTAGAAAAAAGTAATATGCTTTCAACATTTTAAAATATACTTTTATTTTTTTAAAGACTAAAAATGTCTATGATTCCAAAGTCAAAAGTATATTAAAAATATATATTCAAAGTCTCACTTATAATCGCTTCCCTCTACCTAGAGGTAACCATATTTATTATATTTATTTTTGGTTTATTCTTTGTGTTTCTTTTCAAATTATAAGAAACCATGTAGATTATATGTGTATCTCTTCTCCTTATGGAAAAGGTAATAGTGCTACTTTTACCTATCTTATGCTACACTCCTATAGATCATGTGCTACATATCAAGTGTTATTTTGTTTTCTTAACAATACATCTTGAAAATGCCACATTACCATACAGAGATCTTCCTAATTCTTTTTTTTTTGAAATTATGGTAAAAAACATGTAACACTAAATTGATCATCGTAACCAGTTCAGTAGTGTTAAGTAACATAGCTGTGCAAAAGATCTCTAGAACTTTTTCACGCTGCAACACAAACTCTTTACCCATTAAACACTAAATTTTCAGAGTCTCCTGCCTCCAGGCCTTGGCAACCACCTTTCTACTTTGTTTCCATAATTTTGACTACTTTATATATTTCATATGAGTAGATTCATATTTGCTCTTTGGGTTTGGATTATTTAGCTTACCTTAATGTCCTCAAGTTTCATCCACGATGTAGTATGTGACAGAATTTCCTTCTTTTTAAAGGCTACATAATATTCCACTGTATGTATACACCACATTTTCTTTATCCATTTACCTGCTGATGGATATCTGGGTTACTTCTACCTTTTGGCTATTGTGAATAATACTGCAATGACCATGGATATCTGAGTATCTCTTTGCGATCCTGCTCTGAGTTCTTTTGGATACGCACCCAGAAGTGGAATTGTTAGACCATATGGTAACTCTATTTTTAACTTTCTAAGGAACATCCACACTATCTTCCATAATGTGGCATCATTTTACATTGCTACCAACAGCGCACAAAGGCTCCAAATTCTCCATATTCTTGCCAACACTTATTATCCATTCTTTTGATAGTGGACATCCTGATAGGTGAGATGATGTCTTGTCATTTTGGTTTGCGTTTCCCTAGTGATTAGCAATGTTGAGTAGCTTTTCATGTGTTTTTTGGCCAGGTGTAAATCTTCTTTGGAGAAATGTCTATTAAAATGCTTTATTTTTAAATTGGTTTATTTTGTTGTTGTTGAGTTGCAGACCTTCCTTATTATTCTGAATATTAACATCTTACAAGATATATATGACTTGCAATTATTTGCTCCAATTCCATAGGCTGCCTTTTCACTCTGCTGATTGTTCCTTTCGATGATCAGAAGTTCTTAAGTTTGGTAAAGTCCAATTTGTCTATTTTTTATTTTGTTGCCTGTCTTCTTTGGTTTGTATCCAAGAAATCATTCCCAAAACCAATATTCTGAAACTTTTCTCCTCCGTTTTTGTCTAGGAGTTTAATAGTCTTAGACCATACATTTAAGGTCTTTAATCCATTTCGAGTTAATTCTCATACGTGGTGTAAAGTAAGGGTCCAACTTCATTTTTTTTGCATATGGATATCCAGTTTTCCCAAAACCATTCATTGAAGAGACTGTTTTATCCCCATTATGTAGTCTAGGCACCTTTGTCAAAAATCATTTGGCTAAATATATGCAAATGTTTATTTCTGGGCTCTGTATTTCTATTCAGTTTACTGGTCTATACATCTGTCTTTATGCCAGGACCACACCATCTCAATCACTGTTGCTTTGTTGTATGTTTTGAAATCGGGGAGTGTAAGGCCTCCAACTTTGTTCTTCTTTCTTAAGATTGTGTTGCTATTCATGGCCTCTTTACATTCCATACAAGTTTTAGGATTTTTAAAAAATCTATTTCTGAAAAAAAAATTCCATTAGGATTTTGATACTGATTGCACTGAATCTGTAGATCACTTTGGGCAGCATACATATTTTAACAATATTGAAATCTTCTCATCCATGAGCATGAGATGTCTTTCCCTTTATTTATATCTTCTTTGATTTCTTAAATGTTCTATAGCTTTCAATGTACACATCTTTCACCTCCTTGGTGGAGTTTATTCTTAAGTATTTTATCCTTTTTGGTGCTATGGTAAATGGGATTGTTTTTAAAATTTCCTTTTCTGATGGGTCATTGTTAAGTGTATAAGAATGCAACTGGGCGTTGAGTGTTGACTTTGTATTCTGCAATTTTGCTGAATTCTTTCATTAGTTCTAACAGTTGTGGGGTGTGTGTGCGTGTATGTATAATCTTTAGATTTTTCTACACACACGATCACGTCACATGTGACAGGGATAATTGTAATTCTTCTTTTCTAGTTTGTATGCCTTTTATTTCCTTTCCTTGCCTGATTGCTCTGGCTAGAACTTTCAGTACTATCGTGAACAGTAGTGAGAAAACTGGGCATCCTTGCCTTGTTCTTGATCTTAGAGGAAAAGTTTTGTCTTTCCCCAGTTGTAGGTTTTTCATATATGGCTTTTATTATGTTGAAGAGTAGTTTCCTTCTATTCTTGGTTTGTTGAGTATTTTTAATCATGAAAGGGTGTTGAATCTTGTCACTCTTCTGCATTGCTTGAGATAATCACGTCTTTTCTTCCTTTATTTTGTTCATGTGGTGTATAATACTGATTGATATTCATATGTTGAACCATCCTTACATTTCAAGTATAAACCTCCCCTAGTCATGATGTATGATCCTTTTAATGTGCTGTTGAATTTGGTTTGCCTGTTGTTTTGCTTAAATGGGTTCTTAAATGAACACTCATCAGGGATACCGGTCTATAGCTTTCCTGTTGTGCCTTTGTCTGGTTTTAGTATCCAATTAATGCTGGCCTCATGAGTTTGGGAATTTCCTCTCCTCTTCAGTTCTTTGGAAGAGTTTGAAAAGAACTCGTGCTAGTATTTCTTTAAATTTTTAGTAGGATGCAGCAGTGAAACTATCTGATCTTGGGCTTTTCTTTGTTGAGAGGTTTTTGATTACTGCTTCAATCTTCTCACTAGTAATAGTTTGGTTCAGATTTCTAAAATTTCTTCATGATTCAGCCTTGGTAGGTTGTTATGTTTCTAGAAATTTATCAATTTCTTCTAAGTCATCCAATTTGTTGGCATATAATTTTTCATAGTAGTCCCCTATAATTCTTTTTATTTCTGTGATATCAGTTTAATATCTCCTCTTTCATTTACTATTTTAGATATTTGAGTCTTTCTTAGTTGGTCTAGCAAAGTTTTATCAATTTTGGTGATCTTTTCAAAAAACCAACTCTAGGTTTTGTTGACTTTTTTTTCCTATTCTCTGTTTCATTTATCTCTGCTCTAACCTTTATTATTTCCTTCCTTCTGCTGACTTTGAGTTTAGTTTGTTCTTCTTTTGCTAGTTCCTTGAGTTGTAAGCTTAGGTTGTTGACCTGAGATCGATCGATCTATCTTTCTTTCTTTCTTTAAAAAACATACATGTTTATAGCTATGAACTTCTCTCTTTGCACTGCTTTTGCTGAATCCCATGTTTTGGTTTGTTGTGTTTTTGTTTTCATTTGTCTCCAAATATTTTCTAAATTCTCTGATTTTTTCTTTAGCCCATTGATTGTTAAAGAGTGTGTTGTTTAATTTCCACATATTTTTGGATTTTCATGTTTTCCTTCTGCTATTGATTTCTAGTTTCATTCCATTGTGGTCAGAAAAAATATTTTACATAATTTCAATGTTCAATGTTTGTTAGGACCTCTTTTGTGACATGACATGTCATCTTTCTGGAAGAATGTTCCATGTGCGCTTGAGAAGAATGTGTATTCTGCTGTAGTTGGGTTAGGCCCAACAACAACCTGTTAGGCCCAACCGGTCTATAGCAGGGGTCCCCAACCCCCAGGCCGTGGACCAATACCAGTCTGTGGCCTGTTAGGAACTGGACTGCACAGCAGGAGATGAGTGGCGGGCGAGCGTGTGAAGCTTCATCTGCTGCTCCCCATTGCTCCCCATCACTCGCATTATTGCCTGAACCATCACTCACTTTACCACCTGAACCACCCTCCCCACCCTCCCAGTCCCATCTTTGGAAAAACTGTCTTCCACAAAACCGGTTCCTGGTGCCAAAAAGGTCGGGGACCACTGGTCTATAGTGTTCAAGTCTACTCTTTTGTTTTTGAGCCTCTAATGATTGATTGCTTGATTTCCTAGTTCCCCTAAGGTATTGAAGTCTCCTACAACTACTATGTTGCTGTCTATCTCTCCCTTTTTGTCAATGTTTGCTTTATATATTAGGGTGCTCTCCTGTTAGCAGCATATGTATGTACAATTGTTATATCTTCCTGGTAAACTGACCCTTTTATCCTTATGGTATTTCTTCTTTGTCTCCTGTGACAGTTTTTGTTGTCTATTTTGGCTGATATAAGTATGGCTACCACTGCTCTCTTCAGTTCCTGTTTGTATGCAGTATCTTTTGTCACCCTTTCACTTTTAGTCTATGTGAGTCCTTATATGTAGAATGAATCTCTTGTAGGCAGAATAAGGATGAATCTGTTTTTTTTTTTAAATCCATTCAGCCAGTCAATGTTTTTTAATTGGTATGTTTAATCTCTTTACATATAAGTAATTACTGGCATGGAAGGACTTACTATTACCATTTTGTTCAGCTTTGTCTTGTAGCTTTTCATCTCTCTTTCCCCTCTTTCCCTCTTTTACTGTCTTCCTTTGTGTTTCACTGATTTTTTTGTAGTGACATGTTTTGATTCTCCTCTCATTTTCCTTTTGTGTATATTCTATAAATATTCCCTTTGCGTGTGACAAGTTGCTTTTCTTCTGCTGCTTTCAAGCTTCTCACTTTATATGTAACTTTTGACAGCTTGATTATAATGTGTCTCAGTGTAGGTTTCCTTATATTTATCCTAGTTGAAGTTCTTTACATTTCTTGAATTTGTATATCCATTTTTCTTCTCAGATTTGGGAAAGTTTCAGCCCATTTCTTTAAAAAGATACTCTGCCCCTTTCTCTCTCTCTTTACTTTCCGAGACTCCCATAATGCATGTTGTTCTGTTGGTCCATAAATCCCTCTCACTTTTTTCTTTTTTTTTTTTTTGCTCCTCTGTCTCAATAATTTTTGTTAAGTCCTGCCTTCAAGCTCACTGATTTTTTCTTCTGCCTGGTCAAATCTGCTGTTGAGTCCCTCTAGAGAAATTTTCAATTCACTTACTGTTCTTTTCTTTGGATCCTCTCCACAGTTTCTATCTCTTTGATGATATTCCCATTTTGTTCATGCACCATTTTCCTGATTTTGTTTAGTGTCTACCTGTGTTTTCTTTTAATTAACTGGGCATCTTTAGGATGGTTATTTTGAATTCTTTACCTGGCAATTCATATGTCTCCTTTCTTTAGGTTTGGTTTCTGGACATCTAATTGTTTCCATGGTTGGCTGTTTCTTTGTATGTCTTATTTTTCATTGTTGGGATTTCATCATCTGAACGGTCAGTCCACTCTCCAGACTTTGTGGTCTGGTTTCATGCAGGGAGGACTTTCTCCACATAGCCTGGCTGGAAATTTGGGAGACCTCTCAAGTCTTTTCTGGCACATGCCCTCTCTGAGCTTGTGATGTAATCTCCTATTTGAAAAAGTATGCTGGCTCCTACTCAAGAGCTCCTCCTGGTGTCTATCTGTGATACTGCTGCCTTCTGGAGCTGTAGTAAATCACAGTCCTGGGGTTCCACCTAGTGTCTGTCTTGGTATTGCAGACTGTAATGCACAACTGACATCTGTTCCCAGGGATGCCCAACGGGCACCCATTTCTGTCAGTACTTGAATACAAGTAAGACAAATCTCTCAGGCAGCTCCCCAAAAAGTCAGTTTATGTTAAACTCCTTTCCCTCCCCAGGCATAAGATGGGAATTGGGGGTTTCCTCCCAAACAGTCCACTATGTGCAGGCGTGGGGGGTTGGAGTGGTTATAATGAGAGAAAGTGAGAAGTGTCATGAATTTCCTGTCAAGCTTCCATGTGGTTGGTTTTCCATTAGCCTGGTGTGCAGGAACATTTTAACTAGTTTCTGGATTTCTCAAAGAGGTATTCTGTCAGTTTGTTGTGTTAAATCTGTTTCAATGGAGGAAAGAGAGTCTAGGGCTTCCTATTCTGCCATCTTGCTGATCCCATTGCCCTGCCTCCCTTTACATCTTTTTTTTTTTTTTAGGGATACACAGAATTCCCTTACTGATGTACATATGTGTTCTTTCTGATCTTTGGCCCAAACACATAAAGTCACAAAGAATGGCCTTAAAATATATCTTCATCTATTTTTGCAAATTTATCTTTAGGATACATTCCTAAAGTGGGATTGCTTCACCAAAGGTAAACATACATTTAATTATGTTGGATATTTGTCAAAGCTCTCTCCACAGAGACAGTACCACTCTCATTTCTATAGCAATGTGTGAGAGTACTTATTTTATCTATAGCCTTGCCAAAAGACTATGCAAATTTTTTGGATATTTATCCACCTGATGGGTGAGAAATGGTGTTACAATGTAGTTTTAATTTGCAATTCCTTTTTTCCCAGTGAGGCTTAACTTTTACATGTTTAAAATCATTTGTATTCCTTTTCCTATGAACTAAATGAACTTCTACCTTTGCCCATTTTTCTATCAGGCTTTTAATGTTTTTAATTTAATTTTTATTTTTAAGAGCTCTCTCTATATTAGGGAGGTTAGCTCTTTACGATCTAAGTGGCAAATATTTATCCCAGTTGATTATGCTTCTTGACTCCCCTTATGGTGCTCTTTTTTCTATGCCAAAGTTCTTTTCTTAAATGTAATTTAAAATTCATCAATCTTTTCTCTCACCGATTCTAGGTTTTGAACCATAGCTGCCCCCCTAATATTCCCATGTTGTAAAAATAATTCAGACATGCTTTCTCCTAATATTAGCATGGGTTTGTGTTTTACTTTTAGAGCTCCAATCCATTTGGAATTTATTCAGGTATACAGTATGAGGTACAGTCCCAAATTTATCTTTCCCCACATGGTCATCCAGTTATCAGAAAGCTCATTTTTTTACCACTGACTCAAAATTTTCTACTCTCGTATAAATCTATTTCTGGAATTTCTAATCTGCTCCATTAGTCTGTTTGCTTTTTCAGGCATCTCACTTTTTTAACTGTAAAGACTTTACACTTTATATCTTCTTTTCCAAGGTTTTCTTAGCTATTTCTCCTGCTTCTTCATTTTTCCTTATAAACTTTAAAATCAACTTTCATTACCTCCTCTGTAGAAATAAAAACCTGTTGGTATTTTTATTAGAATACTTTAAAATTTATAAGTAACATTAATAGTTAACATGTTTATAATGTTGATTCTTCAAAAACATCATAATTGACCAAAAAAAAGGCTCTGTTCAAGTCTACTTTTGTGTTTTTCAGAAGTAAATTTTTTCTCCTACACGTTTTACACATTTTATCTCTGGATTGCCTTTGCTATTACTACTGAAAAGATGTCTTCTCTTTAATTGTATCATTCAACTGGATTTTCCTTATATATAAAGGGTACTAATTTTGTACATTAGTTTTGTATCTGCAGCTTTAGTAAATTATCTGTCATAGTTTTTCCACTGATTCTTAGAGGTGCTAAAGAAATATAATCATATATTTTACAGAGAAGAATAATTTCTTCTTTCCAATTTTTAAGCCTCAGTACTTTCTCTCATCTAATGTTGCTGGCTTATGATCACTAATACATTGTTGCACTTGCTCTGTTCCTTCTTCTACTTCTAAGACTGTCCCCAGCCTTTCTTAATTGGGATTCCTCTTCTGAACCACTGAACACACAAAATCATCTGAGTGACTATTTCTCAGTTCCTGCAAGTACAGTACATAACCAGTACTTTTCTAGGTGCACAGGTAAGGAGTTAATAATTACATACAAATGGATACTTTCGGGCATTAGGGTATTCTCTTCCAGAATGCTGGTTGAGAAAAGCTGTTAGACTAATCCGTATTTATAAATGCTGATTTAAATTTATAAATTGACTATGATGGTTTTACATATGATTAAAAAATACAATTACTATGCAATAATATTCCCATATGTTCAATTTTACAATATGGGTACAAACACCAAGTTAAAATCTTGGGAAACTGTTTACGTTTATCTTGGTCTCCAAAAGTATAGTTCACAAATTATAACCACTTGAAAGACAAACCGCAAAGGAAATTGTTAGGCAACACCCAAAACCAGTCTCGAAAAAAAAAAAAAAGAATCAATAATTTCTTGTGTACATAACTATTTGAAGATATGGTAGTTTCTTGTTTTAAAATATGCTTTTTTGACTTAATATAACTACAAATAATTATCTATTTAATCACAAAATCAACAAGGTTTATCAAAATCAGTACCTGATTCAAATCCTGTATTCATGAACAATGGTAATCATCTAGATGATCATTTAGAATTTCAGCTTTATAATTCTGTTTCATTACTGCATATTCCTTCCATTTCACACCTCAATTTATGACCATTACCTTCATTTCTAAAGCTTGTACCTTAGTTTGCTTCTAAAAGTTGGGCTATTTTTTTCTTCTATATGATGATAAATAAATATATTATTTGAAACACTTTTGCTCCTAACAAAAAGACAATTTCTTTTTTTAAAAAGCTTTCCCTTGTATTTACAAATGATTAGTGAAAGTCACAGAGCACCACAAGACAGTAACTTGTGAGCTGCGGAAAACTAATTAAAAAAAAAAAACACACACACACTCCAGCAAGGCTTCAGAAATACCACACCAGTAACAAAACTTTTTTTCTGCATCCTGTTTATATATTTTTCCCCATCATGCACAGGTACCCCTTTTATTTAAGTGAAGCAAAAATCAAGCTACAGATTTCTGTAGCTCTTAAATCACAATACAATTCAAAGCTACAATTAATTGTTCAGATTTCTGTTCCCTAAGTTATGAACCCACTTTCCATTCCAATTCAACTGACTAACGGGGAAAAAAAAGTGAAATCACACTGAACTCTCCTATGTTTTCAGATAAAAAATTATATTCTTATCATTATACTCAATCTCCTGCTTTTCATTGGGAAAAAAAATCCATCACAGTACAAGCCAGTTTCACACATAAGTTTTTTCACCCTTTGCCTGAGTCAGGAAATGTTTAGAGGAAAAAAAATGTCTTTTTCTAGGAAATCACTTTCACTTGAAAGTGATAATACAACACTGGGCAGCCCAGAAGGCACAGACGTCTATTTCCATGGCATGTACTCAGCTGAGGAACGTTTAGATCTCGAGAATATATACAGAGTGCCATTATTTCTCTTTCTCTTGTGTTTAGCGAATTGCAAATATGTAAAAAAGTAACAGTAAGGAAAGTTATTTCTCTATACTCCATTTTGTTGATTGCTTAAAAGTTTTCATCTATTTCCTAAAATTAGCCTTGGCTAACTGGGCCAACTCTTAATCAATTTGAGAAGTATCTCAAAGTTATCTCCTTGCAAATATTTCACTATCATGTAAATACGTAAATTAAGTTTGCTTTCTTAACAGAAAAACAGACTGAACTGGAATGCCTTTACTTTGTACTTTGGAGCTATCTTGGTTTTTACTGCTCTCTATTAAAAAAAACAAACAAAAACAAAAAAAGCATGTATATGTGTATATGTATACACACACACACACACGCTTTTAAAAGGCAAAGTCAGAATTACTGATTTCCTTTAGAAAAGTTAGGAAAGAAGCATAATTTTAAAATTACATCACCAAGAGAGACTCAATTAACATTCAGGGATATATATACATATATATATGTATGTATGTATGTATTTCCCCTCATCCTACACGTAAAGAGAAATATATACTTCAGATACCGGCTGTTTACAATGACTCACACTTATGTGTTGCCTTATGTGCATCTTGTCATTTATTGTCATTTATTGCTACCTAATAAATCATCCCAAAATTTCATTGACTTAAAACAATAACTGGGGCTTCCCTGGTGGCACAGTGGTTAAGAATCTGCCTGCCTAATGCAGGGGACACGGGTTCGATCCCTGGGACGGGAAGATCCCACGTGCCGCAGAGCAACTAAGCCTGTGTGCCACAACTACTGAGCCTGCGCTCTAGAGCCTGTGAGCCGCAATTACTGAAGCCTGCGTGCCTAGAGTTCATGCTCCACAACAAGAGAAGCCACCGCACTGAGCGGCCTGCACATCGCAATGAAGAGCAGCCCCCGTTCTCTGCAACTAGAGAAAGCCAGTGTGCAGCAATGAAGACCCAATGCAGCTAATATAGAAATAAATTAAATAAATAAATATTAAAAAAAAAATGCTTTGACGAAACCCTTCGGGGAGCTTAAACCACTCCCCCCCCCAAAAAAACCAAAAACCAAAAAACAATAACTGTACTATTACCTATCACCTAGAACCTGTGAATCCTCTACTACTGACCAAACGTAATAAATGAGCACACGTAGTAGAAACTCAATAATGGAAAAAAGAAAAGGCCTAAAAATGACTAAAGAAATACTGTTAGATAATGTGACCTCTGGATGTTGTGATCCTGACTGATCTTTCTTGACTTCCTTACGTTTTCCTCATTTCCTATACATTTATTATCAAAAAAAGCTAAAAGTTTTTGCTTACTCAGGATATAATTTTGTATGCATATAAGTATTTTTATCCGTTAAAGACTCAGAATAAAAGAAAAAAGCCAAACCCATAAAAATATTAACATAGTTATCTTGGCTGGCAGAACCATGGGTAATTTTTTTCCTTATCCTTTTTTATATTTTACCAAGTTTCTTTATCAACATAACTATTTCCATAATTTAAAAAAAACCTACTTTTAAATATGCAATTGTCATTAAATCTCCGGTCTCTCCTCTGAACAGCCACAGCCTGTTCATGCTCTACTTGGAAACTGGCTATCACCTGAGGACACTCTTCCCTATGGCATTTTCTCTCCCACACTCCCTGTACTCCCGGGGCGTGTGGGGAGGTGAATGTCCTCCTCACTTATCACTACTGCTGTTCCTCCCACCTCCCCCCAACACAGCTCTTTTAAGGCCCAGGCCATGACATTATGACACCCTCTGCCCATCCTAATTACTAGTGATACAATTCTTGATAGCCTCCCTTCAGTCAATGAAGAGTTTAGCAACAGGCTTATTCTCTTTCCACCTCTATCTTTTTCATTACTCTTTATTTCAATATCCATGTGAACAATGCATCCAACATTTGGCCTCTACATGATGATCTTTTCCTGGATCCTCCCCTATGCTCAGACCTTAGACCTTAGGATCTCAATTTTACACATCTCATAAATCTTCCCACTTCTGGATTTCTTCCCCTAATCCGTCTTCTCTAAGGCTTTTCCCAGAACTCCAACCCAATCCACTCACATCACTTTTATTTTCAGAATCTATTATTACCTTTAAATCTCAGTTTCCCACAACTATAATCCCTGCCTTGCTCCTTTCTCACTCTGTCAGTATTCACCCAACAAAACCCCAAACCTTTTAAATACAACTCTCTGCCTATTCCATACCTTTTACCAAGCAGTTGAACAAGACTAGGAAAAAAAAAAAAAAAAAACCAACTGTGCTGGTTGTTTTCACTTTAAATTCATGACCACAAACTTCAAAGTGAGCCCTCAGTGTTGCCAGCAGTCATGCTGCTCCCCTTTACAGCAAAGGGCCTTGACAAGGAGTTGACTACGATTTCCTCACCTCCCATTCTCTCCTGAGGCTACTCTGATCGGGCTTTCACTCTCATCACTCCTCTGGACATCTTATCTGAGTTACCAATTATCAGCTCAACAGCATTTAATAGGGTTAATTATTCCTTCTCGTTTAGAACACTTTCTTTACACGGCTCCTAAAACAAGACACGCTCATGTCTGTCCTCGCACCTCACTGGCCACTCTACTTTACTCTCCTCTGCTGGAGTTGCCTCCTGCTCCCCACCCCCCCAGGGCTCAGTCCTCAGGCCTCTTCTCTCTATCAGTACTCATTCTCTGGGCAAACTCATCCCATCTCGTGGCTTTAAATACCATACATAAGCAGATGACACCCAAATTTCTATCTTTCACCTCAACCCCTTCCCCAAACTGGATACAACTACCTGCCACTCTCTGCCCTGCTCACTGCGCTCCCCTCTCGCCATTCCGCACACGTCAGGCATGCTCCCGCCTCAGTGTGCTTACCTGAAGTTCCCTCCATCAGAAATGTTCTTCCTCTGACCAGTCCCAAGCTCCTCTCCTTCCATATTAAGGTTTCCGCTCAAATGCCACCTCATGCAGAGGACTTTCCCAGTCCTTCTAAAATACAGCCCCTTGCCTTACTTCACCGCGTTTATCACCACATGACATGACACTACCTATCTGCATGTTGTTCTGCTTTATTGACTACACCCCCATCAGAATATAAGCTCCATGAGGGTTGGGTACTTGCTATATTGTTTACCAACTAGCAGAGTGGGCACTAAAACATTTGTTAAATGATTTAAAGATATGTTAAAGTTTTCTGCTTTATCTCCAAGGGGTGGGATTAAGAGGACATTTCAATAGACAAGTTGTACATTTCAGTAATGCTTGAGTTTTCTTACAATCGACAGCTATTACTACTGATATCAGAACAAAGGAAACGAACAAGTAAAAACGTTAAAGCTTAAAAATGAAAAATTCAGCTGAGTGCTCCCAAGAATTCCATATTTGTACTTGTACCACCTACTTGAGATCGCCATATAAATGTCTAATGAGAGATCTCAAACCTAGCAACAACCAAAACAGAACTTCTGATCAGCAATGCCCTTTGAATCAGATAAACCAACTCTTGCCCTAGTCTTCCCTCTCAGTAGAGGCACCTTCACTCACTCAGTTGCTCATGTAAAAACTCTAGGAGTTATCCTAATGTTCCCTCTTTCACTCAACCCTTCACCTAAACATTCATATCTAGGAGTAAATCTTATTAGTTCTAGGCCCAAAGTATTTTCTAACTTTTGAGCTATTTCTCTCCACCTCCTAGATTATTAGTACCTTAGGCCAAGGAATCCTGGCCTCTTATTTGGTCCACTGTAATAGCTTTCTAGCTGTTTGCCTGTGTGCCCTCTTGCCCCCTTTTAATCTTACTACCTACGCAGCAGCCAAAATTATTTTTAATGATACAAATCAAATAATGTCACCCCTATGGTTTCCTCCCCCACCTGAAATAAAATTCAGACTCCTAACCCTGGCTAATTTTCCCAGGCCTATCTCTTCAACTGTATTTCAAAGCACTCCCCCCTGACTGCCTATACTTCTGCCATACTGACCTCCTTTCAGTGCTAACGTTCTTTTCACTATAGGGCTTTAATACTAGATGTTCCTTAGACTAGAATGCTCTCTTTGACATTCTGATCTCAATTTAAATCCTCCCTCTTCATAAGTCTTCCTTTGTGACTCAACCTAAAGTGGCACCCCAGTCACTCTCATCCCATCTTAACTCTCTGCACAATAACTGCTAGATATTTGAGCAGTGTATTGATTAATTTGTTTGTCTCTCTTTTACTAGAATGTAAGATCAAAACAGTAAGTACCCTGTCCTTTCACCACCCCGGTGAGAGTGTCTACTTAATAAATAATATGCTAAAATTAATTTGTATAGCTTTTTAATGTGTTATATTTCAGCAAAAAAAAAAAGTTCTCATCCTCTGTGTGTGTGTGTGGGTGTGTGTGTGTTTATTTATTCATATTTGTGGAACAACTGAAGGGGACTAGAACTAAGTAAGAATTCCTGACTTAGGATTAGAGAAAGTAACTCTCTGAGAACTGAAAAAATACTAATTTATTTTGATTCAAATCAAAAATGTACCAACTTTTGCCTGTCAGAGTTAAGTGCTGACTTTACAACAATGAAAAAGTTTGCCCTCATGGAGCTTAAGGCAGATAATAAGCCAGGCTATTTCAATACAGTTAGTAAATGCCACAACAGGAGGAGCAGGTGGTGCTAGAGGTATACTTTACCCCTCCTGGGAGATACAGAATAAAGAAATGCTTCCTCAAGGAAGTGCCATTTAAACTGAAATTTGATCTCAAGAATGAGAAGTTGTGATCTATACCCTTGCAAGGGTGAAGGGGAAAGGAGAAGGGCACTCAGTGTAAGAGTATTTTATTTTGGAGAGAGGAAACATGAGCAAAGCCCAGAATCCAGAAAGCTCATAACATGCTTTCAGGGAACTGACAGTTGTTTACTGTGGCTGGAGAGCAGAACAGAAACTGAGACAGGGTGAGAGAAAGACTGAAGAGAAAAATGGGTACCAACATGAAGGCCTACTAAGGAGTTCAGACTTTATCCTAAGGGTAAGAAAGCCATGGAAGGATTTAAAGCAAGATAATTTTTCCATGTACCATAGTCTTCATTAAAGAAAGATCACTTTGGCCACAGTGTGGAAAAGAAATTAGAAGGAGACAGAAAGGCCAACCTCTTCCAAGCAACAAATGATAGGAGAATTAGGATAATAAGAGTGGAGACAAAGAAAAGATTACTGCTCTAAGAAGTATTAGAAGCAACCAAGAATTATAACACAAAATAAAATGAACACTGAACATGCAAATAAAGAGGTACAGATTTAAGTTACCAAATCTATCAGGAGTTTAGTTTCATAGAATATGTGATATCTAAGCTGAACTTCCAAGGAAATATACAGTAAGATTTCAAAAGATGAAAAAAAGATATTCTAAGCTTTATAAAAGATTTTTACATAGCAGAGATACTTCCTAGTACAAATAATTTAAAGAAAAAATTTAAATAATCTGCATGATTAAAATATATACTGTATCCTATTTTTTAAGCAAAAACTTAAAAACCTACATTTATGATTAATTTATAATTTATAAGATTATAATTTCATTGTAATTTTTAAAGCCAATTCTATTCAGCTACAAGCTATAAAAAACCATCAGAGTCTGCCCTCTAATAGGTCTTTGTTATCATTACAAAGATAGCTTAAAATCATATGGGTAAATTAGATAAAACCAGTCCAATCAAGACATATCTATAAAAACAATTCAAGATGGTGAAATAAAGGCAAATAATGTTCCACTGTTCTGATAAAAATTAAATAATAAAATAAACTGACATAAATTTACGATAGTAACTATATACTAATTCAGAAAATATTTGAGAATTTATATATGCTCACACACACTTTTACATACACATTGGTACTACGACAGGCAACAGAGAGCCAAAGAGCTAAAAGACAGATCCTTCCTCAAGAATTTATAATCTAGACAGGGAGAAGGACATAAATATACTTCAGTAAGCAATTTTATAAGAATTCTGCAATGATAATGTAACTTTACAAATTAAAAAATAGTTCTATAAGAGATTTTAATATTCTTTTGTATTTGATAGTACAAAATACAGATGTCAAAGGAATAATATTCATACATTAATACATTTTATATTTCCAATGTTCTATTCTACAGATATTGTGTTGGATACAAGAGAATTACTACTGATTTGATTTACAGCAGATCAATTACTAAATACCAAAAAGAAATATCAAGTCCTACGTAAACAGAGAAAAAAACAGTAAGGTGAAAAGAGAAATAATCTACGTAGGAATTTCTTAAAGACCAAAAAACCCCCAACATGATAATAATTTAGATCTGCAATTTAAGTACTATATTTATCACCTCTCATTTTAATACCTCAAAGTAACATACCAACACTTACCTTACAACTATGAGCATGGCTATCAGGATTGAACAAATAGGATCTGCTATCATTAGACCAAAATTTTGCATCATGATGGCAGAGACGATTACACCGATACTCCCAAGTGTATCTGCTAGAATGTGTAAAAATACACCTAGAAATAAAGCATAAAGAAAATCAAAGTAACATTTTCTGATCAACTGAAAATGCGAATATTTCTTAAAACTATATTCTTGATTTTACATATAAAAAACTAAATACCAATTGGAAAATCAGTAAGAATGCAGATTCACTGTTTAGTAAAGAAGTAATATTGATGGTACCTTTAGGAATTGAAATAATCTTTCCTTTTAAAAAAACAGCAGGGGTTAAAATATTTGACTCATAAGTTACACTTGCTCTTAATGATCCTTGGTATTTTGCTATGATATAAATGAAGAAGTAGAGAAATAATTGATTAAAAAAATTTTTGTGCACATTCATCTCTGGTTAAGAGTCCAGAAGTGAATAATTTGTTAGAAGAAAACTAACAAATCAGCCAAGAAAACATTGTTTATAACTACAAATCTATGCACACACAGAGCCCTCTGCTGGTAATTAAAATTATTACCATTTGAGACTAGAATTTCCTATGGACCATAACTCTACTAATCCTGGTAAACTAATAATCCTGAAGGTATTGTTACCTAAAGTTGCATATTAAACTCAAACCTGATATGAAAGAAAGTAGAGATCTGAATATTTTAAAGTGGATGAAATACATTTTGAACTTTTAATAGTTAAATATCACATTAGTAGGATACTGATATTCTATCTGCCCAAGAACCTAGATTTATTAACATTTAATAATTGATACTTAAACAAACTTCAACCACATGTTGCTAGAAATAGAACATTCTTCAACAGCATCAACTACTGTATTTGAAAAGAAATATCTAATGTATAAAACCATGTGTCTATTTTAGAAATACTTATTTTCTTTTTTATCACTCAATATGCAATTAAAGGTAAACCAATTATTACGTTTTAGGTATAAAACATTTATTTAAACTGGAAAACACTTTCTAATAATTTAAAAATGGAATATTAATAAGTTGTTAATTGAATCTTAATACACTTGAATTGAATCAATACACTCTATGAAAATATGCTTCAATCAATCTGCTACTGTGGAATTTTATATCATGTATTAATACCAAATGTAATTCATTCCTCAGTACCTAATATACATTTTCATTTGTGTAGAGTATTGACCTTTACAACAACTCTTCAAAAAGTTAATGGCTCTTTTTTTCTGTAACGAAAAATATGTTAGAAGCACACTTACTAAAAAAATATTCCATTTCTCTATGGTGTTTCAAATAGCAAATTAAATAGATTAATAAGTGTTGGGACCACTTTAAGTTTCAAAATTAAAACTGGAGAAAGATACATACGGAAGCGGATTGAGGGTCCCTAACCTTCAAAACTCTTTTAAGTGATTTTAAATTTTTATACATTCTTTAATCAATGTTTTGGTAGGATCAGAATTGAAAACAGCTCTAAACACTGAAAGGAAAAAGAAAAGAATTCTAGAATTCTTTGCTCTTGATTTTCCTTTGATTGGCAAGTCCCTGGCTACACCTTATTTGCTGACCTGAAAACTGGTTTTATTAGGAAGTGTCGTTAACTAAGCCCTTCTTACTTTCTAGTAACTGTTTCAAGAGGAAAATCACTACAAAAAGAAATCTAAACTAACATGTTTAACTTATATAAAGTTGAAACCCTTAAAAGACTTGGTTAGGATACTGATATTTTAACTGCCCAAGAACCTACAAAGCCAGGGGTCATATTGAAAATGTAGCAAATAACTGAAAAATTGAGTAAAGTCGGTTTTTCACATTGAGTATCTATATGGAAAAGTTTTCGTACCCAGCAGTTATCCTATCCTTCAGCTGTCTACTGGGCTGCTTCCACCACCATAAATTAATGGATACTAAGAAAAGATAAGCTAATTTTCACAACAGCTTGTATAAAAGATAATTAGGAAGGCAAATCTGACCTCCCTTCAACTTACGATTTCTAAGACTAAAACTAAACTCTTTTTATCAAGGCTAAATTTATAGCATTGGATACAGATGCATTACATATGCATGATTACAAGCTATTTTAGCAAATGCTGTACTAAAACAATTCTGTTTATTTTACAAATGGAAAACTAGTGACCAGAAGACACACTTAACCCTCCTGAAATAAGCTCCTCAGTTAGGAGGAACATATTCACAGTGAAAAAATAAAAAGCAAGAACTATATCAAAGAATAGAGGTTAAAATAAAAATAAGTACAGTAGAAACTGGATCACAAGCTAGTGAGAAAGTCAGACTGCGGTCAAAAGTTAATAACGGCAGGGAGATGGGGAGCTGGGAATGAGGAATTTTGACAATGTAGTCTATATGGAAATCCAGAGCCAAAGATTGGTTCACATCCCAAAAAAGAAACTACCATAGTTCATAGACAAGACTGATTTTCTCTAGCTTGTAAAATTTTGTAATATATCATTTTATGTAACATGTAAGCTGCTCTTTAGGTGTTACCACTTGATGCCTATGGATATGAGGAAGATCTCACTTTGCATTAGATTTTAAAAAAATGTAACAGACTTTACTTTTGAGGGCAGTTTTAGGTTTACAGCAAAAGTAAGTGGAAGATACAAAGATTTCCCTTATACCCACTGTTCCAACTCGGGCACAGCCTCCCTTGTTGTCAACATCCCCCACCAGGGTAGTGCATTTGCCACAACTGACACATCATTATGACCCAAAGTTCATAGTTTACATTAGGATTCACTCCTAGTGCTGTACATTTTTTTGAGTTTGGATGTATTACATTTTTAGCACTAAATTGCTCCACAACATAAATACATATTGAATATTATTCTTGGAAAAATTATTTAATAATTCTACAAAGACAAACATACTATTATTTATTACTATTTATTACTAATATATTTATTACTAAATATTATCGTGTTACTAGAATCACTGGCATGAGTTTTTTTTGTTTTTTTTTAATTTAATTTTATTTATTTTTTATTTTTTTTATTTTTTTGGGGGTACACCAGGTTCAATCATCTGTTTTCATACACATATCCCCACACTCCCTCCCTTCCCTGACTCCCCCCCCCTCGAGTCCCCCCCACCCTCCCCACCCCAGTCCTCCAAGGCATCCTCCATCCTCGAGCTGGACTCCCCCTGCTATACTGGCATGAGTATTTATTTACACTTAAGCAGTACAGTTTTCGAATATTTTAATCTTCTTATTAAATCTGAGAAAACAGCTCAGTGACAGCTAAAAGAACATCTGCTAATATATCTAATAGTATATATTAAAAAATTGACTAGGAAGGCTAACATTTTAAACACAAATACTATGTTATACATTTTTCTTAAAGGAAAACTTCAGATAGTTCAAAATATGAAACCAGTTCCATAAAACTGAGAAATATACAAATTGCTTGCCATACCTTGTAAAATCTGTCTACTGGGTCCTGTTGTTTCTTTTAAGGAGGGGCCATCTGTAGAGAGTTAAGTTAAATTATTTTAAAACATGTCTTCAATTCCTGATTCAATTTTTGCAATTCAGAGTACTTTTCATTCAAATGTATCATGAAGGATGTAATATAGGATGATAATATAGCCACATCGGACCTACAAAATTATTTTTAAAATTTAATATGGTAATTAAATGAAGATAGACACATCAACAGTACAGAGTATTTAGGAAATTATTATATTAAGCAATCTGGTAAAAAAGAAACAGTAAGTTAAAAACACTGTGAGTCTTCTCATATTCATAACATACCTTACAGAGCTTGCTACACCAATTTTACAATTGGAAAATCCAGAAAGAACAAAACTACTGCTTGATATTATAAGAAGACCAAGAAATGAAGCCAGGATAGCACCCAGGAAAACTGGACTATGGCAAACAGTTTCCCAATAGCTTCCAGATGAATACGGCAAGCTTTTCATACAGAAGAGATAAAAATACTTTTTCATTTTGCCTTTAATGAAGAAATGAAAAACTACTGCAATTTTTATACTTAAATACTGGGAAGATTACTGATCAGCTTTAACATCAAAGCAGAAAATACAGAAAACGCAGAAATTACGTATGCAATGTAAAAGATCAGCAGTATTTGCATAAGGGGTTATCAGGTGGACCGATGAGCTTTCTGGTCATGACTAACAGTCACGGTTCCAGGCCCACAGCACCAAAGGGTGGACAGACCCTTGTCACTACAGCTTTGATGGAACACTGTAACAATGCCAGAAGAATTATAAGAGCATAACACTACACAGTGATTTCTGTCTGAATATGGCACTGCTGTGTGGGGAGAAAGATGTAGCTACCTTGAAAATCCTGATAGTCAAAAGTGCAACTGTTCTAAAAATCCAGCTCCTGATCAGGGCATGAGATTACTGTCTACACAGAGTTGGTCCAGATAAAGACAGTCATTTTTTTTTCTTCTTTTCCATTATGGTTTATTACAAGATACTGAAAACACTTTCCTCTGCTATACAGTAGGACCTTATTGTTTATTTTTTATGTAGTAGTTTGTATCTGCTAGTCCCAAACTCCTAATTTATCCCTCCCCTCCACCCCCTTTCCCCTTTGGTAACTGTAAGTTTGTTTTCTATCTGCGAGTGTTTCGAAAATAGGTTCATTTTAGATTCCACATATAAGTGATATCATATGGTATTTGTCTTTCTCTTTCTGACTTACTTCACTTAGTATGATAATCTCTAGGTCTGTCCACATTGCTGCAAATGGGGTTATTTCATTCTTTCTTACAGCTGAGTAGTATTCCATTGTGTATGTATACCACATCTTTTTTATCTATTCATCTGTTGATGGACATTTAGGGTGCTTCCATGTCTTGGCTTTTGTAAATAGTGCTGCTATGAACATTGGGGTGCATGTATCTTTTTGAATTAGAGTTTTCTCTGGATATATGACCAGGAGTGGGATTGCTGGATCACATGGCAACTCTATTTTTAGTTTTTTAAGGAACATCCATACCATTTTCCACAGTGGCTGTACCAATTTACATTCCTGCCAACAATGCAGGAGGGTTCCCTGTTCTCCACGCCCTCTCCAGCATTTGTTATCTGCAGACTTTTTAATGATGGTCATTCTGAATGGTACGAGGTGGTAGCTTGTAGTTTTGATTTGCATTTCTCCAGTTAGCAATGTTGAACATCTTTTCGTGTGCCTACTGGCTATCTGTATGTCTCTGGAGAAACATCTGTTTATGTCTTCTGCCCATTTTTTGATTGGGTGGTTTGTTTTTTCTTATTATTGAGTTGTATGACCTGTTTGCATATTTTGGAAATTAAACCCTTGTCGGTCACATTGTTTGCAAATATTTTCTTCCAGTCTGTAGGCTGTCTTTTCGTTTTGTTTATGGTTTCCTTTGCTGTGCAAAGCTTATAAGATTGATTAGGTCCCATTTGTTTAATTTTGCTTTTATTTCTATTGCCTTGGGAGTCTGACCTAAGAAAACATTGGTACAATTCATGTCAGAGAATGTTTTGCCTGTGTTCTCTTCTAGGAGTTTTATGATGTCATGTCTTATATTTAAGTCTTTAAGCCATTTTGAGTTTATTTTTGTGTGTGGTGTGAGGGTGTGTTCTAACTTCGTTGATTTACATGCAGCTGCCCAGCTTTTCCAACACCACCTGCTATAGAGATAAGAGTCATTTTTGACACTATTATTTTAAAAGGTATATTCTGCTATACTAATACAACAGTTACATAAAATAACATAACTCCCATCTATGTAAAATCTGAAAATCCTTGTGGATATAAAATTTGTTATCTGTGGCACACACTGGCTACCTGCTTAACCAAACCCATTTCTTCTTCCTCTTTGGTAAACAACTTAAACTAGATTTCCGAGGCTCCCTTGAGTTAGGTGGGTATGTGACTGAGTTGCAAACACAGAAATATGAGATGTAAATAATTTCCAGGCTCAGCTCATAAGAATGTTCCACATGATCTTCTATATACTCTATGTACTTCTATATACTCCAGCTAGATGCAGAGAATCCAGTGGTGGAATCCAAGGGTTAAAAATCATATTAGATGGAAAGAGCCTGGATCCCTGAATTGCCATGAGGAACAAAGCCCCCATCCTCTACCCTATCAACCCAAGATATAAACCTTTACTGCTTAAGTCACTGACATACGAGCAGTTAAAACAAAAAGACAGCTACCTTCATTCATAGTGAAGCATTCCAATAAATATCAATTATGAAGCTCACAGTATTTCCCAGTGAGACTATAATGTCTCCTACAGGTAATATGGAATCATGGCCCTCTTACTTTTGTATTCTCAGACTGGCTTATATAATACTGAAGGCAGAATAACAGTTAACAACAAATTTTGAAGTCAGATTCCATGTCTGAGGCCTGGCATTTCTATTTACTAGTTAGTATGATCTCTTTGCGTCCTGAAGTCACGTCAAGTCTTTTTTCCCACTTACACTTCTCCCTCTTGACCGTAAAAGGTGTGCTTTTCACTATCTAAAAGCTTATTAAGGTGCATTGCCCAGGGTATTAGAAAAATTCTAGGGGAATAAACACAAGGGGTCAATTGTAAATGTTAGTGGTAGTGACTCTAAAGGTTAGCTAGCAAATCTTTTTGTAAGCAACATGGTTTCCAATTCTTTGCTTTTAATAAAAAGTAGGGATTAGCTAATGAAACTGCCAATTAATAGATCAAAAATAAGCTTTGATGATAGGTTATGTAATATTTGGAATGTAATTCTGAAGGTGTTCAAAGAATTAACTGAAACTGCTACAACAGAATTCCTTATGTTTAAGGTTTCTTAGTATTGATACTTACATTATAAAGATGGAAAATAGGAACAGAATTGATGCCAAAACCTGTTTTATGCTAATAAGTATTATTTATCCATAAACTAATTGAGAAAAAGAGTTCCAATCATTTCATTAAGATATGCATTTCAAATAAAATGTTGCTTTATGATTATACAGTATAAAAAATCAAAATAAAATTATTTTAATTGACTTTATACTAGTAAAAGCTACAATAACTCCATTTGAGAGAAATGTTTAAATGCTGTCTTATGTTCCTAAGAAATAAAAATTTTTAATTTATATACATATTTTATTGCCAAGAAATAAAACAGAATCAATTAGACTTAAATATACTCCATTTTATAAAATTCTGGAAAGGAAGTGCAATAGAAATAAGAATTCAAGGAGAAACAAGATGCTGTAAAATTTATTACTGTTTACATATTTCTGAATGGGTGACAGTGGGTCTCAAATCACTAAGGTATTTAGAGTCCACTGACTATATTCAACAGAGTAATATAGAAGTTTCATTCTAAAATATAATCTATAAGGTATCAGAAATTATATTCTTTGTAATTAAACAAATTTTTTTTGAAATTTTAAAAATCTGAGGGATATACAGTTTTTCAAGATTATTTTGGTTTGCATGTGAGCAAAAAACTTAGAAAAGCAAGGTTTTAAAGCATACCAGTGTAGGACTTCCTAGGTGGCACAGTGGTTAAGAATCTACCTGCTAATGCAAGGGACACGGGTTGGATCCCTGCTCCAGGAAGATCTCACATGCTGTGGAGTAACGAAGCCCGTGAGCCACAACTATTGAGCCCGTGTGCCACAACTACTGAAGCCCATACGCCTAGAGCCCATGCTCTGAAACAAGAGAAGCTACTGCAATGAGGAGCCAGCACATCACAACGAAGAATAGCTCCTGCTTGCCGCAACTAGAGAAAGCCCATGTTCAGCAACAAAGACCCAACACAGCCAATAAATAAATAAATAAATTTATAAAAATAAAATAAAATAAAGCATACCAGTGTAATAGTTACAAAAATAAAGCAAATATTAGAGACTGAAAAAATTAGGGGCTTAGTACACAATCTCTAAGGCCCATTTCATATTTTCAAATCGAAAGCTTTAGGATTCTGTGTGGCAAGTACAGACAATCTTTAAGCATATAATTTATTTAAAGATTAATCAAACTGTGTCACCTAAATAAGCAGCTTCTATCTATTAGCCTATATTCGAAAATTTCGTGAATAAACTATTTAAATGTAATTTTAAAATAAAAGGTTAAATTGATAAATACCTTATAACTTAGCACCCAATACTATATGTTAGCATATAAAGATTTCTAAGGGAACATGGAGGTAAATATCAGGTGGTATATATTAAAATTACAATAAAAAAGTGAAAAATTGAAAACCCCTGTCATATTTTTATAAGCCCATATATGGCACACAAAAGGCCTCATCATACTTTAAAAAAATCATTTGCTAAAATGCAACAGTTCCTCATTCACTGACACTCATTTACAATAGTGGCATTTTATTATGATAAACTCACTGAAAAAAGCTACATTCACTGCCTTATGCCAAGTTAATTTCATTATATACTAAAAATAACTTAGTCCTGGAAAGCATTTAGTCTGATTCATTAGAAAAGAACTTGGTTACAATATTTTTAACAGATTATTTCAACTAGAAAAATTAATCTACACAATTTCTGTTTATTTAAAAACCTGCCCATTTGAAAGTATTTAGGCTGTACTCACCGTGAGAATGAAAGTGTCCATGTCCATGAGCGTGATCATGGCTATGTGCAGCACCATGTTTCATTTCATGACCATGGCAATGATCTCCATGGCCATGGGCCTGATCCAGAGCACCGTTAAAGAGGGAATGACTGTGTCCATGGCCTAAAAACAAGCAGTGTTAGAACAAAAGCTATGTAAAAATATAGTATTTAATGGTTACAATAATACTGACATTAGTGAAAAGAATCAGTCTAAAACCAGACTCAATTTGATAAACATTTACTTGTAGAAAGTGCTATAGAGTCATTAAAACAATACTGAGTTCCTGGCACAGAGTACAGGAAGGAAATAAAAGCATGGAAGGAAGTGGTAGACTTCACTAGAGGTGAAAATAAGTGAGAAGTACACAGAAATATTTAAAGAGATTAGATAATGTTGTTCATTCATTCAAGAAGTACTTATTTGGAACACATTATGTTTCCACACCATTCTAGGCACTGGGCATAAAGCAGTGAACAACACAGACAAAAATCTTGGCCAAAACTTTGCCAAGTACTATTATACATACTAACAAAGATAGAACAATGCATGTATATGGTCACATTAAGGCAGAGGCAGGGAAGCACTGCATTTGGTAAAAGGATCAGTAAAATTAAAGCAGGTAGAATCCTTAGTGGAAAAAAAATGCACAATAGTGGGGAATCATTTCTCCATAGCAGACCTAAAAAGTACTAAACCACCATAGAAACATATTCTTCAAACTGTTCCAAAGCATAGAAAAAGACTGGACATTACCTAATTCAAAAATAGCACTTATATTTACAAAAAACCTAAATATCAGAAAATCAAATTCAGCACTGCATTATACGAAAAATCATGAATAATGGGGAAATCAACCTCCAGAATGGTGGACAGAGGATGTGGGCAAACTAGCTCTCCTAAAACAACAAAAATATGGGGAATGCAACTAAAAAATTTCAGAACTCTGATAATTAACCAAAACCACAAAAGGAACAGAAAATCATCTACCCAAGAACTACCAAACCTCAGTAAAACAGCAGGGTCTTGATATTTTAACTTGGGGCTATCCCACTCCACTTCCTGCCTCAACTCAGTTGAAATTAGCCAAAAGCCAGCAGCTGTGCAGAAAATGGAGCAATCTGATTTCTTCTGAAGCACTGCTAAAAGCACCATGTCCAGAGCACAGTCAATATGTTGTCCAAACTTGCAGGTCCCTGAAAAAAATACCTGTTCTCAATGTGGTAACTATCAGATTCAGAGCTGAGCTCTGAGAATTCAATGGTCACACCAGGAAATGAATTAATCCAAGGAATTCATACAACAGAAAAAACAACTACAATAATATCAGGAACAACAAACTCTGAGAGGAGTGGGTAATGATATCAGTGTCATTTTAATATAAAAGGTTCAGGTTTTCAACCAAAAAACTGTACCACGTGCAAAGAAAGAGGAAAGTATACCACATATACAAGAGAAAAACCAGCTAACAGAAAGTGTTCCTGAAGGGGACTCAGATTTTGGACTTAATAAACAAAAACTTTAGATCACCTCTTATAAATATGGTCAAATAACTAAAGGAAACCATGTCTAAAGAATGAAAGTATAATAAAGATAACTCATCAAGTAGAGATAATTAATAAAGAGATAGAAATTATAAAAAAATAAAAACCAAACAGGAACCCCGGAGTTAAGAAGATATAATAACTAAAATAAAATGTCCACTTTAGCAGGGCTTGACCACAGATCTGGGCTGCAATAACAGCAAACTTGAAGATGGATCAATAGAGATTATCCACTCTGAAAAGCAGGGGAAAAAAAAAGAAAATCGAAAAAAAATGAACCTTAGAGACCTGTGAAAACATCAAGTGTACAAATTAAGTATAAAAGGAGTCTCAAAGAGAGAAGAGAAAGAAAAAGAGATAGAAAAAATATCTGAAGAAATAATGACTTGAAACTCCCCAAATCTGATGAAAAATACTATCTACACATTCAAGAAGTTCAGGAAACTCCAAGTAGAATAAACTCAAATAGAGCCATATCGAAAGACATCATACTCAAGTGGATGAACATCAAAGAGAAATCTTGAAAATTGTAAAGCAAGATAAAAATGACATCACATATAAGGGAATTTGAATAAAATTAAATGCTGACTTCAGCACAAAAATCATGGAGGCCCAAAGACAATGGGATGACAAAATTAAAACAGAAAAATACTCAACCAAGAATTCTAAATTCAACTAAAGTCTCCTATAAATATAAAGGAAAAATTAGATATTTCCACCTAAACAAGAGTATTCCCTATAAACAAAATGAAAGGACACTAAACAGTAACTCAAATTCACGCAAAGAAATAAAGAGCACCAGTAATTATGAAAGAGAGGATAAATGTATTTTTTTTATTCATAACTTGTTTCTTCTCCTATACAGTTTATTGGGTTGGCCAAGAAGTTCATTTGGGTTTGTCCCGAATGAACTTCTTGGCCAACCCAATAAAAGACAATTGCATAAAGTAATAATTATAAAACTGTATTGATGGGCTTGTAACATAAAAACATGTAATTTGTCTGACAATAACTGTACAAAGAACGGAGGCAGGAATGGAGGTATATCAGAGCAAAGTTTGTGTGTACTATT